>NC_060210.1:105621071-105925357 GCF_021130785.1 Homalodisca vitripennis
TGACGTTCAATGCCTTCAGTACGAGTTCTATGGCTGTTTTTATCCATACGAGGTACACATTACTTTTGGATTACTGATAGTTCTAAAGTAACGAACTGAATATAATCTCTGGTCAGAATTCCAAGGAAGCGGAGTTCAATGCCTATATTGTATTCTGTTCTACGCAGAACAAGATACCGATGTGATGACCGGCGATGATGACGTATACGTACATGTTTCAGTGATGTTCCTTCGTATAAAAACCACGTACGGGTACAGTATGTAACTCCCCATCATTGCACCACCGACTGATCCATTCTCCGGTATCTGCAAATGTAGTCTATCAATGGAGTGGAAAGTAAACGTGCCAATAACCGTTGTTACAGCGCTCATTAGCTATTACTTTCACTCCTTCTATTATTAGATTCGTGTGATTTACTTTAAGCGTTATCTAATGCAACCTTATTGCACAGAACAGTTTTATTTCAAATTCTTACACATTTTTGCCGACAGTTTCTGCTTGAGTAAGCATGTCACACTGTATGTTTGTAATGTGTAATTCTCAATTTATTAGTGTAATTTATGTACCCTGCAGGTGTGTATTTTCGCGTATGTACGTAAATACATCATGTAACCTGTAAACTATGGGAGATTTCTTATAGAAAAGGAATAGTATGGTGCTTAATACAGCTACATCGAAGTAGTCACCACTACGTATTAGTCACCATTAGTCCCGACAGCTAAACGGTGTAAGCTAAGAAGTTCTCATTGGCCAATCTACCACACCTTTACGTCATCTGATCTCCGATGCCGATTGCTGACGCAGGGTCAGGAGACCAAGGCCTCTACAGTCCGTAATGGCGGCTCTCGTTCCTCCCTGGCTCTCTGCTAACTCATTATTTCAGTCCTATTCCACTTAGTGTGTGATTTAATAGCCGATAAAATATACTGCCTCTGCCTTGGCAGGTTATTTAGCAAGGTGAGTAACGTCCGCTTATAGTAGAGATCTGTATCAAGTCGAAAATCTATATCTGAAATTGGGCCTGTGAAGGTTTTGTTCGTTTGACTCGTAAACGTAACGATGTATTTCCATGACAACTTTTAGCATTATAATCATTCTTGTGCGTGGAATACTAAGCAATCTTAGAATCTCAAAATAATGTCGTTGTTTGTCAGGAATTTTCTCTATTTAACACATGCTAGATAAAAGTATTCAACAATAACGTACGATACAAGTGTTTAATCCGTCATCGACGCAGAGAGTGATGACAAGCTTCTTAGAGATTATAAGTTTTTTGTCTAGGACCCGAGAGTCAAATTGCAGTATATAAGGGCACCACCTAGGGTTTACTTAAACTAACAGAGGGACTTTCCTTAAGAAAGAAATGAATCATCAGCCACGCTAGTTTGTGTGGAGGTTGAAATGGTCTAAACATGGTTGTTTGAAGGGGTCTAAACATGAAACGATAATTTTACCCTCAGATTATACATTGTTTGTACCTTGATACACTTAAAGCCGTCAGACGCGTAAATAATACTTGTACCACAATTTGAAAGCTAAATAAAAAGAAAGAATAACAGGATTTCGGACATTTGCCATCGTTATATGTTTCAAAAGGTATAACACGACGCGACGTTTCGAGGATTGGAATCTATTCTCTTCGTCAGGTGTGGGTGGGTGGGAGGGGTGAGGTATTAAATACATAAAAAATAAAGAACAAAAATAATATTTTTGTGTATTATTAACTCCCACCACCTGACGATAAGAATAGATTCCAATCCTCGAAACATTATGTTATATATACCTTTTGTAACATACAACGACGGCAAATGTCCAAAATCCTGTGTTAACCTTTTAAACCCTCCATCATCACTAACAAACTTTAAACAAAGAAAAGATAAAGAAACTGAAAAGCTTCTCTCTCCACCAATTTACCAGTCTGTTTACGGTTAACTGCAGCTTATTACACTTTTATATGGCTCTCTGCTCCTAGACATTAAGTATACGCTTCAATGTTGGTATTCGGACCACCAGTAAATCCAAATACTTACAGAGGTGTATGTTCACACCATTTACACTTTACTGGTAGGCTACATGGTATTTGATTTCATGAAAGTAGGTTGTCTGAAAACCCCAAATTGAGGTAGGAGATAGCAGAACACACTTGCCCAAGTGGCCCATAGCGGTTCCGCTCACCGTGAGGAGTTCTTGAGCTGTTAACGGGAAACACCAACATCCGGTTGTTTATTCTGTCAATCGCAGCACACTGTGGTTTTGCTTCAATTGCTCGAATCTTTCCTAATTTTACTACTTGTGAAGCCGCAATCCAACCATATGTGGTCGAAAGAGAAGAGACCAATTCCTACCTAATAATCAACAATTTTAACGCACTGCCAAATGATAAAACTTCTATGACTGGGTAAATATTAATCAGGTCAAGGCCATAATGAAATGTGAGTTCCACAATGTATTAGTTATTTAATGCAAAATAAGTTTGCTTGTAAATTCAGATTTAACTGTACTATGATTGGTATAAGGATGATTATCTATATAGATTTATGACCATATGGCCTATAGATCGTTCTATCGCATATAATTGGATGGTAACTGCTGATAAAGAAGTAATATTTAAGAGCTACCATTTGTTACATTATTTTTATGCAGCTCGATGTTTAGTCACTGCACAAAGAACGAATATTTTGAGGCGCCTCACTCATTTCTACCTACTGACATGTTATTCGTCTTTGTGATGAACCAAACTGAAAAGACCCCTTCGTAAATCACTTTGCAGGTAAAAGGTATTTCGGTGTTAGTGTCGTCCCTTGGGACAATCGATAAAACATCTACAGTCGCATCTGTTGACTGTCGCCAGTGGTAGTTGGGGAAGTAAGGCGCCTCGGCCCCACCTATCCTAAGACGTGCAGGATTGAGGAAATTGTTTTATTTATTTCAGACATCCAGGCGTTTACTTTTAATCATTATAAACCACCATTCTTCCCGGTTTTCATTCGGTTTTGTCAAGACTAATTACGTCTAAAATCAATTTTACTTATAACGGACTCACCTTGAACTTTATTAATGCTTATGAAGAACTGCGACTCACAATAGTTTTATTAAAAACCCGATTACCGAAACTGGAGGTGCTGTTAGGTAGAACATTTTACCTAAAAGCAGTTTAAAATTGGTTTCGTTTACCATTTGGTGTACGATTTGATAATTAGTTCAGCCATATAATCATTGTCACTGTCATTACAAATCTATGAGGGGATGTTTTGTCACAGGGTAGTTTATAAAATACTATCCAGGTGACTAAACCCTTTTTGAGATTATCTGGGCTATAAAATAAATTAGGTAAAAAAATAATGCACTTCATTATGTTGCACTTAACAGAATATTGAAGTATAATTTGTAATAATAGCAATTTATTATTTAACTTCAGTTAAACAATTAACTTCAAATTGATATGATTAGTAACATTTTTGACTCCAAGACTAGGTTGCGGCGCACAATGGAGCAAAGGCGGCAAAAGTCCCTGTTATAACATTTTATTTGAATTAATGAGATTTCGTAGCAAACATTATATAGTTCCATGAAATGATAACAATTTGTTTTACCAAAAACGTCTTTCATCCTACACTTTTATCCTAACGCTAAAGAACAGGAAAGGTAATAACATAATCCCTTCCATAATGAGGTATTGCAAAGGATTTTTCCAAATTCAGATGTACCCTAAATTCACATTTTAAAACTATTGTGTTTTGTTGTGGCTATGAGAGAGATATTCACTAATGCAAATTTTATTGTCAACTGCCTTCTTCTTCTATGGGGCGGCCTACTGTCTTACTAATCCGAAATAACCGATGCTTCAATTAATTATACTTGTTCTCTTTGTTGGTACCCCTACTATGCTTTTCTTATTCATCAATATTACGAGTTACGTAAAGAGTTACATAAAATTTACATTCTTCTTTAATTGAATTGGGTTTGTTTTTAACGCAATATACTACTTCAGTATTTTGCCATGTTTAAAAACAATTAAAACCTTCAAAATCTTTGAAAGTGTTAAATTTTACTCAGTTAATCTTTTTAGATTCGTTACCTAGAAGCCAATTTTTTGTATTGAAGAATATTAGTTTTAGTCTTTTACATTAGGGCCCATGTTATTGACAATATAACATAATGATAATTGTAGCGGATGTTAACGTTTAACACGAGGATATTACATTAATTTTGGAAAACTAAATCGAAATTGCTCAAGGGAAAATTACCCATGAATATGGAGGCAAGTTTCATAATTGGTTCGTAGATTGACGCTTACATCAGAGCTCAGTTCCCTGAGACAGCGTAGTTTCCTTGTACATCATCTGGACACGCCCTGAGAACCGGGGGCCAGATTATAACTTGCCCTGTTAAATAATGTATACTTGGTAACATTTCTCATATACTTGTACTTTCAATGTCTATTCTAACTTTGGGTAGACAATACAGACGGATTCTATAAATTTAGAAACTTAATTAAGTTATGAATACATTTTATGAACATTTTTATAAATCTAATTTTCGTTAATATTAAAACTAAGACTGATAAATAAATCAGAATAATCTTTACTAGTGGATTACAGAATTGTAGTTTTCACATAGTAAAACAAAAGTACTTCTGTAACTGGGTAAATAATAATCTGGTGAAGGATATATTGAAATATGAGTTTCACGATGTATTAATTATTTAAGGCAAAAAAGTTGTTCGTAAATCCAGAATTAACTATAGTATCATTAATATACGAATGATGATGCGTATAGATTGGACCTATAGATCGCACTACATTATGATTTATGAATCGTTATCAAATTTTTGATTGACTATTATTAATGCAATGTACAAGTGAAAGTAGTAGTCAAATACTTAGAACTGGAATAAAATACTGTTTAAATAAGGAATTAAGAATTAATAAATGAGTGGGTAATAAGCCTAGTAAGCTGTGATGTGGGAGGCCGTGAGTAACCGTGCGGCAAGATCGCTATTCAGTCACCTGTCTCCAGTCCTAGACAGATTCCTGGAACTTCCCCACCTCCATCACTGTAAGGGTGTCAAGTGTTGCTCCATGTTCAAGAGGGCGTGTGACCGCCACGCCTGCCTTTGGAACACTGCAAAAAGTCTGAAATGCTACGAGAAGTATTCGACAACAAATTAGAACTGATTAATTGAATCTATTTAACAGATAAATAATCTGGCTTTTAGATTCAAAGGGCTGGTGTACAATTAAGAATTTTACATTACAATTAATATTGTTTTCATTTTCTCTAATTTAATTCAGTTAAAATAGCTTTATTTGTATCATATATACATAATGTACAAAAGGGCGAATTTAGGGTCATAAGCTCCTGTCTTACAATTAATTCCTCTATGATCTCATGCAATATCTGGAGGAAACCTTTGTTGGCTAACCTTTGAATACCAAAATATCGTATTTAAATATTGATTACCATAATACATTTTCGGATTACTCCTTTATATTTTTAAGTAGGTTGTATCTACGCCAGTGGTGTTGTAATAGTTGTACTAAAGTTGTTTTTTAAAGCAAGAAAACACTTTAAGAGCATTTGCAAATTATATTGACCCTTTCTACCCTTGCGAATTTAACCCGTGACGTAACGGCTAGAGGGCCGCAGACTTACCCCTACGTTACGGTGAATGTTCTCTAGCTTTGCAGGAAAAACATTCCAGGTCCTTATAAATTTTGCCACAGCAGAGGGAGAGAAAGTGATTAGGCCTGGTCGGCATCCACCCAGTGATCTACTCCTGAGTCTCTCCTGAAGGCTCACGACTGCTACACCGCTCGGCGTCGGCTTGTCAATCCCAACCGGTATTTCTGTTACTCTCGACTAATATCATACCTCTCGAGAGAAAACACATTCAGGCCATCCAGCAAGTATCATTCAGGAGAAAGGAACTTCAAAAGGAGAAAACAAGGCATTTTCCTGCAATGATTTCTCGGTTACCCTGACTACACTTAATCGTTTGGTAAAGAACAGGAAAGAGCTAAACAAACTAGGTGCTAAAATAATCAATCAACATCTTCTCTGCAGAATGCGTCATAACTTAATTATATATTTGTGCTTTGACATTTCAAACGAAAGCTAACGATAGCCATATCATTTAATTTAAAACTAACAAATTGATCTGGGAATTGATACCCTAGCGATGTCCGTGTGCAGTCAGCTGAGAGAGAAGCTACCGCGTAATGTGTGTGTGATGTATAGCAACTGTACATTATTACCTGCATGACCGGTGATGCATTGCAGTGCTGCAACCAGTTATGCATTCGATCAAGTGACCACGTCGCTCGTAACAAACTATCAGGAAAGATATATTTCATACTTCCTCAGCGATTGTGTCTTCGCAACTGGATAGGTATGAGTTAGTTTTTCGGGAACTGGGCGAGTTAGGTGCCCTGCTTTAATACTTTTTATGAATCTACTATTGATAAATACTTTTCCCAATGGAAAAAGTTTACCAGTGGCGCAGTGTAGCGGGTACAACGGTTATCGCAAGATCTGTCCCTAGATTCGTCTGGTAAAATGAGACATCTTTACTTTAATTTTGATATGAGTAGTGGTGAGAATTCTTAGTAAAAGAGTTAAGAATAATGTAAACTACCATGGGTCTCATGAGAGCTGGTACCAGACGTGGCGGTGAAACCCTGCAGAAATGCAACATTCCTGACATGTCTGACTGCAGACAACATGGTGCAAGTCATGTTTGTGAAACTGAAGCGGGTGAACCACGGTTTACGCAAGTGTCGTGTCCAGTGTAACTAAAGACAGTTTAGCCCGGTTTACCATAACAAGCGGCTGAGCTAGGCCGAGTGCGCCTGCGCCTGCGTACTCTCCTAATGTAGCTGTCGTGCCGAGGAGCGCCCTTTCACCGCCAAAGAGCAGATACTCGCACCAGTGCCAGACGAGTCTGTGACGTAATGCCGCTCTGCGCTGGATTCTGCGTGTTGTACGTGTAATGTAATACTGCCGGAGATTAGCCGCTGTTGTAACATGTCACTTCCGACCTAATATTGCTGTGGTGTCAGTAAAGATGTTGACTTGTCAGCTGGCTGCTCTCAGAACCTGATTAATTAACGTATTTCATTAAAAAGGTATTCATTGCACAAATAAACAGTATTAATGAGTGACTCTACATTTCTCCCGTATATTTGATTTCTATCTAGAACGATACGTTGCATTTTTTTAGCAAGAACAAGCGGTCAAAAAAATATACCATAAAGCTTTAGTAAAAAATATGAAATCATTTGTGTATTGGTGTTAGACACAAAAAGAAGAAAGAGGACTATTACTCAATAAATATCAATATTATAATTTAATCGCAAAAGTACACGTTTTGATAGTATAGAAACCATTCCATAATAAAAGATCGCGAATCGTTGTAAGATTTACGTACACTTTACTACAGCAACTGTTAGCCTTTGTTTCTTTTTCATATAAAACATCTCATGTCAGTTGCTAGTCTTTACAAAATACAACCAACCGTTCTGATTTTGTAATCAACATTAATTATGAATTCCTTGTAAATATATGAAGATATGTGCAAATTTAATTACCAATATTGTTAAAATATCATCGGTTCTCACGAGGTTCCTCTTGGATAACCAAGAGCCCGCCCACTCTCGGATGGTTACAAGAGATTGTGTAATCCGTCGGAGAAGAAACTGTTGAAGAAGGAAAGCCAGAGAAAGCACTGGTGCATTGTACCGTGCATGCTAGGAGATGATGGGGACACTTTTGTAATTTGGTGTGAGTGGCCTTGACCGCCCTGCTAGACTGTGCTCAGCCACGTGCTCGGTGTATGGCTTTTGTCATTCTGAAGTTGGACACTAAACACTCTTCTATTTGTGTATGAACTTTATCGGTAAGCAATCTACAATGCTCTATTACAGAAATATCTAATTGTGTAATTAATGTTTGTGAAGTTTCACTTCACGAGAATTTTAAGTGGTTTTACAATTAGTCCAGAAAAACGCCCTATTATGCATAGAATATCTGTTTCAGATAAGTTACCTATGGAATGCTTTTACTTTTAGAACTGGAGACCTTCCTACTTTCTCATATTATCTCGGCCGCACATATATATGAATGCAGGTTTCGCTTACAAGGGAAGGCAAATAGAATATATAATAGAATATCTAAACAGGGTGATTGAAAAGTAAGTTGCACCCTCTCTTAACTTTTTGGTTATTTTAGATATATATAGAATATGTTGGCGGCAATCTTACTAGCTACAAAAGACTACACTAACAATGATATTTTAAACAATTTTACCCTCAGATGACAGGGAGGTGGGGGCATCTAAAAATGTCCAAATAGCACTTATAGTCTTGTAACATATAATTTAAAGCTCTTGGTTAGTCGATAAAAACACAAAAAGAATCGAAATCGGACGAGAAATGACAGCTCCAAACGTATAATGTTGAAAAGTAAGTTGCACCCCCTAACTTGTTTATAATTTTATATATGTGAAATTTGTTTACGGCACTTTTACTAGCTACAAAGGGTTACACTAATAATGATAGTTTTCAAATTTTTGGAAAGGTGGATGGGAGTAACTCAAAATTAGTTACCAATTGATAGTCTGGTTTATTGAAATGTTGGTTTAGGAACCTTTAAAATGATATGTTACGAGACTCTTAAGTGCTATTGGAAAATTATGAGTTGCCCCACCCCCCCCCTGTCACCTGAGGGTAAAAAATGTGAAAACTATCATTATTAGTGTACCCTTTGTAGCTAGTAAGATTGCCGCAAACAGATTTTATATATCTAAAATAACAAAAAGGTTAAGAGGGGGTGCAACTTACTTTTCAATCACCCTGTGTAATAGAATATATAATAGAATTTATTATAGAGAATCAAATTACGCCGAAGAAAAGGATGTATTGGTACTTTGGAAAACATCTTTGGATGAAACATCACGAAATGTCGTAATATATTCTAATAAAAACATCTTTACTATAGCAAAATATTTGTAACGCTCTGCACATATTGAACTAAAATATATACGACTTGTAACATATAATTTAAAGCTCTTGGTTAGTCAATGAAAAAACAAACCTGGTTTGTAAAATTTATTTATTGAGACGATCGAAATAATATATTGTTCCAAAAATGTCCAAAGAAGAGACCACCCGCTGGAGCCCTGAGGAAGACATGGTACCTCTTGCAGAACGTCCTTGACAGAGCCCCTGGTCACGGTTCCCTGGACAGAACATCCTGCACCTGCCGACTGACTCCTAACAGCAAAATATAGTTAACAACCGGAAGACAAGGTGTAGATGGTGTTGAGGGAGTTATAGAGTTTTACATATAGATTTACTATAAAGCACGCTTTGTGGGTCGTGTTTGTAAAAATAACTGGAAGCATTTCGTGATGTAATGGAGATAACAGAGAAGAAGGTTATCTCATGTTATAATACGATATGGATACATATAAATCAATGAATTATCACAATAACATGCGGAAACATTGTATTCTATGTTTTAAGTTTTAATGTTTGTTAATTTGTACATACAGAGAGAGTTTGATCATCTTGTCCATGTACAACATTTACACATTGTTTGTTGTTTAAAGTTATCATAGTGTAATTTTCTAATTACATATCTTTTAGTAGTTTAACGATCAAAATCGAAAGGCATTTCAACAAAATAATGTAATATTAACTACGAATACAACTAGACCCCGTTCAAGAGGAATTAGTGTTTGTAACCAAATTAAAATTGAATATGTATGATTCCAAATAATTTGTTGTGGTGTTTACGAGCTGCCTACCTCAACGTCCACTTTGATCGTTTAGTAATTGGACACTAATAGAAGACAGTTACTACGAAAATTAACTGTCATTATTTCCACTGTTCGCTTTCATCTTTCCATTAATCTTGATTCCTTCGGACGTAACATAAAAATTTTCTGGACTACATTTAAAATTTTTCAGTATCAATGATTATACTAATAGCCATATCGGAAACGATAGAAGTTTTGATGGAGTATACTTCCCGAACTTCAAGGAAGAAACCACCTACTCGTTGGAGATTGTTAAAATTCATACTTTATAATAAGATAAATTATAATCATGTTGATTCCATTTCACGAAGTTACACAAGCGATTTATAACTACTTCGAATCTTCTAAATTTAGCTGCCGACAGTCACTTGAAAAGATTTACAGAATTCCATTGGCGAAAGCAATTATATTGTCAGGAAGTCGCTGACAAGCGGACCAGTGTTTCTCGCCTTGTTATCAGTAGAGTTGTCAAGGTCGTGTCCTCTCATTATCTATTGTCTTCTAGACGCATGATGTCTCTCTACCATCAGTCCATTGTTTTCAGTGGGTAACAATTAACATTGAATTAAATTATTAATACATGATTATTCCTTAAGAAACCATAACCTTGGCGATTTTTATTACTGACTTTCAAACTATTTACCTTGATTAATAGTATTTAATAAAACTGCAGTGTATGATTATTTTTTTACATTCCAAGTTTAACTGTCAAGAAGCTGTGGTACTCCTCAATTTCTCACGAGATAGTTTAGATTGTCGGAGACGACGGACTTAATGAATATTGTCAATATTATCATGTACTGGCTCTCCACCTTCTTCTTGTAGACAATATTTTTGCACAGACAGTCGCACCATCGTCACAGATGTAGCGGCCTATCCTTAAAACCCACAATTTATAATTTTTCAGCAATTGACATATGCAAAATCCAGTAAACATATACAATACGGAGCCTTACCAGTACAGAGATACGACAAAGTTCGCTATGAACAGCCTACAGCATTCACTTTAAACTACACATTCCTTTCTCTGACATGCTTAAAGTAGACATCATTACTCTGATATGTCAGTACAAGGTGACAACGCCGTGGGCCGAGTAGAGTGGCTGGCCTACCTTGATACCTACAGCCTCAGACGCTGGCGACGACCACGCAGATTGACTTGTACGATCATATCTAGTGCGCGTGGGTCTCGGCACAGTCAGTCATCGTAACTCCATTTACAGTAGCTTCTGTATACCTGATGTTTCACTATATGAAATCATTCAACATATATTAGTTGCAAGAGTACAAGTAAGTCACACCCACCACGTACTCGTGTAGCGAGCAAGGTTCACTGAGGATGCATGTAAAATTAAAGCAGAACGGAATGTTTTTTTCATCTTCCCGTCAGGTGAATGAGACATGATTATGCCAGCCTACTAAGCGATGGGGCTGGTCCTTCAATGACGCCCAACCAAATCACGTAGTTGGGAATACACCATCGTAGAACTAATTCTTATCTATGCACTAATGAAGAATTAGTTTCTTCATTAGGCTAAACGTGTTCCTATATCACACGGTCCAATGTCATATGATTGTACTGATTCGGTCTACAAATTTATTTATTCTGAGATTTTATCATTTCTATCTTGGTTTTTTTTTGTAACGGAGGGCCAGGTTTCCTAAGCCTGGTAGTTGCCTCTCAGCCATCCGGCTTATTATGCACCCTCTCCCAGGTTTAAGCTGTATCAAATCCCAGGCCTTTACAAAACCATGAGATCTTCTGAACAATGCTTTCCTGTTCCAAACCCTCTTCCGTATGCATAAGAACACCTAGGGATCTTGAGCGTTTGCTCTGTAATGCCGGACATTCAAATATGACGTGCTTGGCTGTTTCGTCAGCCTCGCCACATTTCCTGCACAGTGTTTTCTGAACTGGAGTACCTATTCCAGACAGGTGTCTTCGGAATATCCAATGACCTGTAATAAAACCAGTCACCTTTCGGATCTCCGTTCTACTCATTCTAAGGGCATCTGCTGCATATGTTCCTTGATGGTCCCTTGAGCATCCGCTTTGCTTGTACATTCCCCTCAGTATTTCTCCAATGTCGTAGGCGTTTGTTAACCATCAACTTGGTAACTGATATACGTGCTAAGTTATATGAGACCACACACGTTGGTTCAGGACCGGTAAGAGGACAGTTGGCTCCCAAGTTAGCGCAACTGTCTGCCCCTTCATTACCTGTGATTCCTCTATGTCCAGGCACCCAAGTTAGAATAACTTTATTGGTTTTCGCCAGCAATTTCATGACCATATGGCATACCCAGACTGTCTTCGAATTACAGCCATGGTTGGCCAAGGCCTGCAGAGCAGCCCTGCTGTCCGAGTTAATTCTATCATGGTTATACATAGGCCAATGTAAAATTGTTCATTACTGTTCAAGAAAATCCATTTTATTAACATGTACCGATATTGAACTCGAGCTTGCCTATGTAGAAATGAAGTTTTATTCACAATTTCAAGTATATAGGCCAGTTCGTTCTCCAGATATCTTTTGGACAGACATAAATGAATATTTTATCCCTACTAGATGTAGACTTTGCTGACGCTCAGCCAATTATTGACAAGACGTAAATTGAATCAGTTTTCACTCGAAGACTACTCGTATGTCATTTTTAAACTTAAATAGTATTTAGTAAATAGTATAAATGTTTTTAAAGAAATATTTTTAAAAAAAATCCATCATTATTGCAATTGGTCAGTAATTAGTGGTGTGCCATCCTACTCCTGGATGCAGTATGGAGTTACAATAGTCACTGCCAGTTGTTGCTCTTCACAGGCAGTCTTAATGGAACCGGTTTGTAATTACCACCAAACCATTTGACAAACGGCTCTAAGCCAGAGTCTGTGTTTTATTTTTGACCACGGTTGGCCAGCCATTGGCGTTGTATTCTGCTCACGTCCTTTGAGGCGCTTCACAGCATAACCGATTGAATAACGAATTGTTGTCTTTGTGTTTCTCAATTAGGATTATGTGGAATTCTTAGTTATTTTCCATTATCTATCTATTGTATGAGGTTATGCAAGGCTGGCCGTGTGTGTTAATGATATATGACATCAGAGAGAAAAGGGAAGTTAGAATAATATTTGAATGTTTTAAGAACCAACACAAATTCAAAACAAAACAAATTTATTTTAAATTATTAATGCCATTAGCGCGATTAATGGAGCTCCCCAACATTAGTAAGTCAATACAATTACAAATATTCATGTACAGATAACAGGGGTTCTGTAAGGATTATCTCTGCACATGCAGGAGAAGTTTAAAAAACCCATTATAACCATCGACCTTACTAAACGTTAATTTAGTTCTAATTTAATGTTACCTTAATTGAAGGATTATCGTACGACTGAAGACTGCATTAAACAATTATGGGTTTTCGAAAAGTGCACGAAGGCACGATGTTAGACACGTGAAGATGTAGGCACTGTGGAGGTGTTGTCGAGTAGGGTAGTAGGAAGCGAGGTTGTCTCTGCCTACTATATCTATTGTACCAGTCCATTGTTTGATGCCACTCAATGTTGGTTAAACAGCGAGTAAATGAAAATACGTAACACACGTGATATAAATGAAGACACAAGTAAAGTAAGAAAAATATATTATTACAATAACATAACATTTATGAAACGTAACAATGTTTTATATTAGGTAATAAGGTCTGGTAAAAAGTCATTAAACCATTCATTAATAAATAGTAATACTTCGTAAAATGTAGGATTAATCAATAATATTATATTTGTTTTAAATTGCTTAATGATACAGGTTTCTATCTCTCACCAACCCGTCTTTATGTAATGACACTATTAATTTTCAAAATTCTTCTCCTTTCATATATTTTTAATCGTATAAAGGAAGATGACAATGAAAAGATTTGTCTTAATGATTAGAAGAAGTATAATATTATCAGCTCCTTTCATGTTCAGTCTTTGGTTTAGACGATTATAATTTGTAGTATTATATTACAAAAATGAAAAGGAAAAACGCCCAAGGAATTGTATTTGTTTATTATAGTTGTAAGTAATTTCAATGTTATCCACAACTCATATGACGAATAAAAATGGTTTAGAGCAGGTGAATTTATATTCCAGAGAGCACGATAAGGGAGGTTAGGACTTAATAATTGAGAAGTAGAAAGGAGGACTTGTCCGAGCCACTTTCCTCGTGCATGCAGGAACAGGTGGAAGGTAAAAGTGACAATAACGAGGGCCTGGCCTCCTGCTCCGCGCAGCACCGGCTGTGGCTCGTGTAGAAAGTAAATTTGAAGTGATTTATCCCAGTATCTACTGAGTTTGAATCCAGGTTTTTGGGCCACGTGAGATCTTCTGTGAACAGGATACTAAAGATACAGCTCACGAGTAATTCTCAGTTCTTGGAGTACAATTTTTAAATATATAAAACACACTAATTAGGCGCTCCCAAATATCGTAATAGTAATTAAAAATAAATGTAAAAGGCCAGAAACAAAAAGCAGTACAAAATATTAAAAAAATTAAAAAATAAATTGTACACATTCCTTTGTGATTAAGAAGAGAATACATATATCACATTTTTTCACACAATTTCAATAATGTCATTCGTTGCTTTAAATTATGAAGCTTATTTTAGAACATTACAATATAGAATGTTGGTGTTAACTTTTAACTTTATTTAAAATAATTAAAATATTCCTAAACATTAATCGTTTAATAAAACAAATCGAAATTTTTGATTTGAAATATAAAATTAGGTCAGATGTTATATAAATATAAAACGGTTAATTATTTTGAGACTCTATTCATATTCACAGGTACAATATTTTTTATTTATCTTCTAAATTTTTCTATTCTGTTGAAAGAAATAAGGGGGTTTTGACCGATATAAATATACAGTTTGAATACGCTATTCGTTGATGTAATTTTTTCTTACAATCAAACAATGAAAACAAGAGCAGACAAATTGTATGTTATAGGATAATGACAGTGAAAACAGTAAATTATAACAAAATGTAGAAAGAACAAAATCACGAGCCTCTTTAAATTTTTGATAATACTTGAAATAATAATCTTTGCTGGTTAATAACAATACAAACACATTCAAAATATACATTTATAAATAAGTTTACATTCAAACTTGCCTTCACGTTGGATCACTAACGCTCCAAAGTTAAGGTAAATTGATCTCTTAATTATGTTTGTCGAAAGTTGGAAGCTGGTAAAATGAGGCGCTGGATAGGCAATCGAACTACACGTCCCGCATAGTTTGAGTCGCTGCCTAGCCACTACAAAGTTGCTAAAATCGCAGTCGTAGATCGCCTTTAATTCATGTTCGTGTTATATAATTTACATATTTCATTATTCACAAAGTCTTACAACCCAGAACATAAGGTGACTTCAAAAGTTGCATAAAATTAAGTTTTATTCAATTTTTAAGTAAGGCTTTATCCCAAGTCAATAACTTAGCAATGTAATAAATCTAATAACTGAACACGAATTCAAAATAATATTATTTTTTAATTATGTTATAATATTACAAATAGTGCAAATATATATATATATATATATATAAAGCCCATTGTAATAATTACAAAAACAAAACTATAGGTGTATTTCGCTGTTATATATTGTTTTAAAAAAATATTTATACAATAACCACAAAATGTAGTTTCTAAAAAGTAAACAAAATATATATACACGTTTGGACATAGTTGATATTTTATTTTTACTTTTGTTCTGCCCCTTTTCTTTATAACACGTGCATGCCTTGCAACACGTTTAAAAGTATTAGAACATCTTGATTTTGGTAAATAACAGAATAATATGAAATAAAGCCATCATAAATCAGTAAAAAAATACAAAATATTGAATTTTTAAACTGTCGAGCTTTGAATTTTAAACTGAATGTTTATAAATTAAAAATTCAAATAATATACAATACATTAAATTTTAAAGATTAATTGAACGAGAAATTAGTCGTTTTCGACTATATCTTAAGCAATGAATGAATCGTAAGACAACTTTAGGAAATTATGTTTTTAATTACGTACAATAGCCCAGACAGATAACAATGTTCAATAATATTGTTCGTGGATCGTTGTTAGTGAAAGATCCGTTATCAAACTGAAGTATAGAGAGTACTATAAACTATAAAATACTGATTTATTGGCTAATTTCAAGGTTAAGATAATTTTAACACGAATTCTTCGTTCATCCTATTACGCAATTTTTAAAGCGTATACTTGTCTACTTATATGTGTCTCCCACATGTCCTTGTTCAATTCTTTAAAATGAAAACATTTATTATACATGTTAGTTATCACATGCAAAGAGTTTGAACAGTCCTCGTGGTATTAGCGCTTAAGATAAAGAACAATAAATTTTAGTTGTATACATAAGTTTTAGTAACATGGGTTCATAATTAAAACCCATGCCAATGGTCAATAGCTCAGTGTAGCGGGTAAAACTGTTATCGCAAGATAGCCAGATCAAGCAACGTCGAGCGTGGTTGCTGCTTGGATGGGTGATCGCTGAGCGATCCTTTCCTTGCAAGCAGCCAGCCTGCCCGTCTATTGGTGGTAGTTCGGATGTCACCTCTAAGTCGTTGGTGCCTAGGTTAAGTGTTAGAGAGGGCTTTTTAGCCCTAACTTCGCCTGGTAAAATAAGATATCTTTACTTTACTTTTAATTGTGAAGTAATTCAATGAATACATACAGGGTGTATCAAAAAGAATCATCCGATTTAATAAAATCATAACTATTCTGTTTGTTGAGCTAAATGCGCCAACAACGTACTGTTGAAAAGAGTTTTAAAGTTGTACATGGTTCCCGCTAGGTAGCAGCAGCAGCGCGCTTGAGTGAACGCCTACTTCATTTCTAGTGAAAATGGCGTCTGCACCACAAAAAGCGTTTTGTGTTCTACGTTTTTCGCAGTGCGAGTCTGTAATAACTGTTTAGCGTGACTTTCTTAATAAGAATGGTGTTGATCCCCCTACATCACAGAGCATTAGACGATGGTATACCAACAACAATGGATGAGCTGAGGAATCGCATTACAACAGCAGTGGTGGAATCAGTAACTCAGGACATGCTCGCTGCAGTATGGGATGAATTTGGATACCGCATAGACATATGCCGTGTATCTAAAGGTGGACATATTGAACACCTTTGAAAAGGTATGAAAAAAAAACTTTTTGAGTTTCCCTTTCAGCCAAAAACATTAGTAATTGTATATGTTTACTACTGTTCGAAATATAGACATGCCAAATCGGATGATTCTTGTTGATACACTCTGTATTATCGGTTTGCAACAATACTTAATTTGACTTTTGTCGTGTTACAGAATATCTGAAGGCATGCAGAGTTTACGATAAGGTAAGTCAATATTATCATAGTATTCTCTGAATTAAGAATTTATGGCATTCAAATACTTAATTATTTATATTCATAGCAAAACGGTTTCTGAATATGGATGGAAACAAGCTACCGGTAAGATGAGTATTAACACGTACAATAAGGACGCTGCCTGATACATACTCCAACATCTTCTTGTAATTACACTGATGTACTGGTAAGTATTAAGGGTAATTGGCAAGAGCTACCACTCCCAGTGTAGCCTTATCAGGCACGTGTCCGGCAACCTGGCCTGCTGCCAACTCGAAAATTGTCATGAAAGTGAATAGATCTGAAATCAACTGGTTCTGTGGTACTTTCTAAGCGAACTGGACCACAGTGAGTATGTCCGAAGCTGCTGCTTGTGTACCTGCATCGTGACATCGGCTGTCTCTGCTCTCGACGTCTCTCTCTCTCTCTCTCTCACTCACTCACTCACTCACTCACTCACTCACTCACTCACTTACTTACTCACTGTCATTTACTGCAAGATAAGAGTGTATACACGTTGTTTGTAATCACGCCCTATTGTCCATTGGAGGAGTTACGGTAAATGAAACGATAATAAGCTATTCTAAAACCTGAAAGATTTTGAAGTATTATTTCTAGAATGCACAGAAAAGATAACTTAAACATTCATTCCATCGTATAGCTATTTAAAAACTACATATCAATTATATTTTTGTTTTAAAGTTTGGCTCTTATACAAAAGATCTGTGACTTACCAGTAGATACGTGTTACCACACTATCCGAAGAACATATAAATAATTAATTATATTAGTCATAAAATAAATAAAGTTTTTTTTTAGAGATTCCATTATCTTATTCCGAAATATTTAAATAAGTTGCCTATTACATTTAAAACACTTAAATACTTTGAGATTATTTTATCCTAAAATAATACCCAGGTTCCTTTCAAATGATGATATATCGCTTATGAATGAAGTTTTGCAGTAAACGCCTACACATAATTTATTTTATACTTGGTAATTAATTATATTTAATTGTGTATTGTAGTATGATTACTGAATAATATCTTTATTTGCAATTTTAGTTACAAAATGCATATAAAAAGATAACCAAATGTTACGGAGTGCGAAAGTTTTTTCTGTTTGAATGGAGTCTAACTTAATACTATATCGTACTCGTATTAATTAATATTGGAAATGAATAGTATATAATCTTATACTGATCGTAGAACTTGGTTTCCCTTGTATCTAAGTGGTGTTTGCCTACAGAATAATTTTAAGCACACCCATTTTATAAAAGCTCTTATCGTTTTATCTAAAGTATATAACGTAAATAGAATATAATTGTCTATCATATTTTTCGAATTTAACCTTTTCACACCTATATTTGAGGCGTCCTTATGATCCGAGCGTAGTTGGGTCAGCAGAGGGCGCCTTGACCCACTGGTATATTGCACGTGCGCAGAGCGGTATGTCTATGCTGCACAGGCAGAAGTGTCGTCAGCACACTGACAATACAATAGCTTACATCAGCCGCATGCTAAGTCCTCAGTTTGGCAACGAGACTTCCTCCGATTATGGCACAACTGTACGGCAATCGCTCCTTCATCCCAATTACCTTATTAACGTAACGACCTTTGGTCCTTGACTGATCAATTAGTTTGTATAAAACATCAACTGACTGTCAGTTTTAACCACCTCAATAACAGCGCACTATCTTAAACCGTATCAGTGCTGAAGTTCAAATAAGTTTCATAATAGATAAGAATCGTAAGGCGATATCGGGGGATCAATTACGAAAGGAGCGTTCATGGGCGCTACGTGGGTTTTGCGGGCAATCAGACATTTTCCAGTGGTGGATGGTACGACTCCAGGACGATACATTATTTAGTCCTAGTCTTACCCTCTAGAAACTGAGGAAAAATTCTTTTAATATTTTTACTATTTAGATTCTTAGTCCGGACACCATAATTATTTGAAGCCTACCCTCTCCCCTTCCTCCAGAAAGTGTTCTGAAAAGGTTGTGGGGGGCACAATATACTTTTGACGCCATTAGTTTTCTAATGGAAATATAACTCCATTCCATCAAACTGTATATTTTTTATAATAGTTTGATTGACTTCGCTCAGGATAATACTTGTATAATAGTCATTCAATATTCTCGTGTACTCTGTTATGCTTCCAGTACTACAGTTGTATTAAATGTACTGTAAGCGGGATTCAGTCAAATCCATTTAAGTAATATTCTTCTGCAATTTTAATAAGTAATCTAAGTAATAAGTAATAAAGATACAACATGATCTATAATGGCTATGTTACATTTTTTTTTAAATTACTGAAAAGAAAAGTTTGTCTGTTCCATGATAATTTATCAGGTAATTTATTATAATTACACACATTTATTTCTCAGTATAAGACTAGTTGATGACAGATAAAGGTCGTGCAGTTGGTTTTAAAATGTGTTTTATTTTAAATAATTCATAGCCTTTGTATGAAATCAGTATTCAATTACGTCCCTGCAAACAGAAACAGTAGAAAAATCTTTGTTTGAATACTTAACTATGAATTGCAGGAAATGATGTAGGCAATGTTGTGTGCTCAAATAAAAACGGCTTAAAATAAAAAATATTGACTTTCTACTGTGTGCAGATACTTTGTAGCTCAAGAAGTGACATATTTTATTCATTTATGTAATCAATACTTTTATTTTATTTTATTAAAAATTACATGTTTTCCTCAAGAAATTAAATGTTTTATAAAAACTAACCCACATCCCATCAACCCCCTAAGTAACGTATCATGTACATACTGTAAAAGTTTATATCTTTTTCTTCACCAATTTTTCTTGGAGCATCATGAGAAAGTTAATTCAGATTCCTACCACTCCGAATAATTAAACAAGTTTTTCTCTCTTGTCCTCTCTTTAGAAATGACATCTTAAAAGGCTATTAACAAACCAAAACCCAACTGAACCACTTTAAATTAAAAATGGTCCGTTTTAAATTAAAACAGACAAAGTTTCGTTTTAATATTTAGCAGATATCAATCCTAAATGTGATTTAGTCGAAATACAAAAGTTATTAGGACATGACTGTTCATGATTGCCTTCACATCTATATCTGAATTATGAACCGGCGCAATAGAGTTTAAGGAATGTTTTAAGAAATACAACACTATAAATAAACCATAGCAGCCAATTAGATTAACAAATTTCACCAATTTCATTACATAAAGAAAACTGTAATAGGTGGCTATAAAAACGCAATCGTTCTTAATGTCTGTCCACTGCACTGAGAACTCCATCGTTGGCATGTCAAATTCCTACTCGGTATGCTCTCCACAAGTACCCGACCTCGTTTGAGATCTGCAGTCCGACTTGCTGCAAGTTGCACGTGCCTAACCTGTCTGCCTCTGGAGGTGTTAAGGAGAAGGAAAGTGTCCCAGATCCTCAGTACAACCTGCCCCGCCCTGCGTTCCGCACTTTCCTGCCGATGTTCCATGTGCAATATTTCCTTATCGCATCCTTTCCCACAACTATTGCATTTGTTGTACACTAAATGATCAAATTGTTTATACAAGATGGTCTTTGACCAATAGTTTAAGCTTGTGGCTTCACGGTTTAAGACGCCGGACTTCAGATTTAAATTAAATTTAATGGTAAAACGGGAATTGATGAATCTTTTTTGGAAAAAAAATATTCTTACTAAAGAGATTTGTGTGTGTGTGTTTTTTTTAGTATTCATTAATTACTTTATGTACACTATTGCAAAAATTTGAACACCTAGATTTTGTTAAAAAAAAGACTGAACGTAATTCGTTTAATTTATTATTAATCAAGTCTTTTATTATCTGGATAGTAAGCAGAATGAACCAGATAATAGTTTTTGGAACCTAAAAAACTATAATTTAACCAATAGTTCAAGAAATGTCCCACTTTTTTGCAAAGCGGTATGTTCATTTTCTATTTTGTACACTGAAACCTATTTGTCCTTAATTTTAGGTGGCTAACTCACTAGTTGAAGAACTACTTTTATTTACACCATTAATAATAGTGTTCTAAAATTAAGAGTGTCAATATACTGTCAGTATATGAAGCTGAATGGGCAATTAACTGACCTTTTTCACTTTGCACTACAATTACAGATTTTCCACGAACACATTATAGCACTTATTTATAGCGTTTTCTCCGGGAAGATGAAATCAAAATATATCACGTAAAGTAATATCGTCCAAATACTAGGTTACTCTTTTCTGTTCGTTAAGGTTAATTTCGTGATAATCCAACTTTTGATGATTTCGATCGTTCTAAACTATTAAGACAAATATTAAAATATTGTTAAAGTTAAAATTACTAATGGCGTTGCCAAACAAAATTTTAATCAATTGTACCACAAAAATTAATATTCTATAAAACCATTTGTATCGAAATGGTTTCGGTTTCCCAACTGTCTATCATCACTTAAAGTCTGCCGACGTAATACCTGTATACTGCCCTTCTTGGACTTGATGTGAAGTATCTCGAGGTGCACAAGCTTCCCGTTGTCGCGCATTTTGTTCCTGATTATCCTTCCCATTGAAGGTGGACACTAGAATTATGTAGGTGGCGTGTTATGTTCCCAAATATCAAACTTGTGAATTACCTATGTATTAAAGTAGAATATTAAGCCCTTCAGAGTAAACATCAAATTAAAAGAACATACAAAGAGACAGGGATTGTATAAGATTACGCTTATCGCTAACTATTAAGAAACTATATACCTAATGGAGTTTTAGATCTGACATTGATTTTAAATTAAGTAATCTCTCTGTATTAAATCTAAGTGGAATGTTTTGGTGTTTGGAAATACTTTTCAAAACCCTCCAATAAATGTAAAAATAAGGTATCAAAATAGTTCTACTGCATCTCGTACGGGCAAATAAGTCAATACACATTAATTATCAATTACGAGAATGACATATATTTTAAGGTGAATATTTTTTAATGATTGATATCCTAGTGTAATAATAGGTCGGAGAAGCAGAATGTTGTTGGTGTCTGCAGTATACTATTTCGTAGCGTGTGTTGGTAAGATCTTCTGAAATCTAACTTCTAATATTAAATTGTATTCCTTCGCCGTCCGAGTGTATCATTGATATCTATACGAGGTTCTACGTCATCGTAGAGGTTATCGTATATATCACGTGATGTATGACATCTGTTGTATTTGTTGTCTTCTGAATGATAAAACACTAATAATAAATTACGGAATACGGAATAATAATTATTCCGGCTGCGACTCTTCTATCATCACACTTTACTGTAGATAAATATTTTCGATAGTAGTTGTGAGTAATGAAAGTAGCAGGTCTAGGTCGGGAAAAAGATGTGCTGGTTTTTCCGGATCTTTATAATTATGCATTCTAACGAACCTGTTGCTGGTAGTGTGTAACAATAGTAGTAATATACTTGAAATCTATACAAGTATTATATCTATCATTAATTTACGATTGTTTGATGTTTTATAAAATCCACTAAATTAGATATTTTTACAGATCGAATCTGTAATTAATTAACAATCTGTAGTTAATTTTTAAATAAAATAAACATAATTGTTGTCATTGTTTTGTCAAAAATTAATGTGCAACATTGATACAATATCTGATGAGGATGTTTTAAGTGAACTAGCTACTAATTCCAGGAAAATCGAAACAATATATGTTTAGGTTAACTACTACATTATGATCAAATATATTAGTTTTGTTGTTATTGTACTATTTTTCCGATCGTATCTCGGAAAGAGGTCCCTTCAGTATTAGTTATGAAGTATGCATTCCTTGAAGTATTCTCAAGATTCGTCCGCCATTGTGTTGGCTTGAGGATCACGTCACTAAATTCCTCAAAACATTGTTTGATTATACACAAACGATCGTGCTTTGATGTGTACCCGATAGAGAAAGGCTATATTCCACGTTCCACTATTGCCGAACCTGTACACATATTGTCAGGTGACGCAATGGCCGAGTATATTGTCTCCTTCGCCGTGTCCACGTCAACGTTCAGACGCGTCGCTAGAAAGCGGACTGGACGTAACACAGTTTATATACAAGCGGGCATTACCAGTGCTGTCACACTTGCCAAACTACACTTTCCCACTGGCGGTAAACGCTGCCTCGTAAACCGATATACACCCGTTTCTTCATCGAATGTTACACAATAATCCGTGTACGATCAATCTTGTCTGCCATAGTAGGATTTCTCTCATTAAACTATTCTTATAACTAAAGCAATACTCAGCGGTAAACAGGGTGCAATAAACAGCGTATATTCGTTCCATTAGAAAACTATTTTCTGGCGGAATCATGATTCTAATACGTATTTTAATTATTAATACTAGTAATATGATTCGATCTGTAAAATATTTCATTTCGCGGATTTTATAAAACACCAAGCAACCGTGAATGTGTTATAACCTGTTAATAGACGTACACATGTGTGGAGATATTGTTTGAAGCATACAATTTTGAGCTACCATATCATTAAGTGTTACTTCGCATTCTTTCAAAATAAGAACATTTCAAATGGGTGATATTTCTTAAGATCGAGCGGAACATAGACCATCACATTCTCTTGGTGAATACGAGCCAAGCATTTTATCAAGTCAAGCCCCATACTCGGACAAGATCGTATCAAAGAAAAGCTGCCTCTCAGTTCTAAAGTCTGCCAGTAGTGGCTTCGTTAACATGCCATAGTATTTATATTCAGGCATACTGGTGAATTTCAAAATATATAAATAAAAATTTTACCACACACATGTTATAACGTTCATTTTTACCATAGCTTAGGTGCAATAAGCCCTAATAGCTCTACATAATATAAATGTTAATTATTATTTTGCTATAGTTTTTTAATGTAATGACAAGAAAAAGTCTAATAGTAAATAACGCTCATTGTTCAAACATTTACCATGGTTTTAAATGCATTATAATCCAGGTTCATATGGTGTGCTTTGTATATCTTTGGAACTTTTTTGTTGAATCAAATGGAATATTTTGAATGATGGACTAGCCGAGTGTCACAATGGTGGTTAATTATAAAAGATAAGTGAACATTAACGATCGAGCCGCTCAGCGTTTATTACGGTACCGTTCTAGTCGACGACAAAGATGAGGGAGGTTGGCCTTGAGCCTGTAGGACAAGAGATGATGAGACTGTGGTTCAATAAATCATAGGCAGACTAGAGTGGAGCGGCAGGCTAGCAGCTAGCAGCTACCAGGACACTGACCTCAGCACAACAGCGGCTACACTCCTCTCACCGCATGCTAACTACAGTACCACACCAACAGTCCGGTGTGCCTACTATGTCTAGTGTTTCAGTTCAAAATCGATTTCTATACGTAAGTTCCCTTTTATTTTAGTAAATTTTGACGTCCAGAATTCCTAGGAGAGTCACTTACATAAGGCCAACCAAATCTGGAAGACACATCAATAACCGTAAATGTTTATATATAGGGGTAAAAGAGTTATGGATAGGTTTAGTTTATTGCGAAAGATTAACTTCCTTAGTTTAACAGTTGCAAACCTAGACATAGGCCTAAGGTAGTACTTTACTTTCCCCTACCGGCTTTGACTGAAAGAGTCTGGAACGGAACTAGCCTTCCCGTCTTCCAAGATACATGGAGCTATAAAGCCCGCTATTTCTTCTAATGGTAGATTTAGCATTGGGCCTGAACAGGAGGCGGCCTCTACCCAAACCTTATTCCCCCTTAATATTTTGTCCTTAATATTTAACGGTTATTTTAGGACTAATTGGAATGAGGTATTTCCCTTGTTTCTTTTAAACACAAAGCATTGATGCTTAAATGCAAACACCACGACGTCTGAATGTAACATGAATAAGAACCAACAAATCAAAGTTCTCCTGCGGCCATGGTGCGTACTGGAAAATGCAACCTCCTTGGCGCTCCTGGGAGTATACCTAGATCGTTAATTTACCGGAAAGGGACCATGCAAGCACTGTCTGCTCCTCTACAATTTGTTCTCCAAAGGTCTTGAAGATGGCTTATTTTGGCTTAATCTACCCATACATGCTTTAAAAAAGATAAACCTTTGAAGCAGCTGTGCGAAATACAATCTTGGTAGATTATTTTACTCCAAAAATCTGTCAGATTAGTCTTCCTTATCCACTATGACTCGTACATCAACATAACCTTTGATTCTACCACCGCCGTAGTTACTTTAGATCACTACAGCAATTTTCACATATTAACATTTTATATAATTAATTGTTCTGTCCAGGAAAATTGTTCTGTTAAAACCCACACAGTTCTGTGTAAAAACACAACTAATTCTATGAATCTACTCTTATTTTGATACAATTAATTAAAACCTTTTTACCGGAATGCGAAACCACGATTTTTAACTTAAATACGTCCTTTCTTTGGATGTTCAAAGCTGTTTCGTTTCAAACTCACTATTATGCAGTCGAGTGTGTATACAATAAGGATATGGATTTAAAATACATATTCCCGTGTTATTAGTAAATAATTCCAGTAGTGTTATTTATGAGAAACTTACGATGACCGCCACCGAGTCTGTCAGTTGTGCACGGTCGACAGCAGTTTGCCCCTTTGTTCCCGCGGAAACCAAGATTGGAGCACATAATTCATGTCAACTATCCTCTGTTCGCCCGTGCACCGACACTTGCCTGCCACGGCCATGTTGTCGATTAGCGCCGTGTTGTTCTCCACAGAAGCTTATCGCAACCTTTAGATTTATAGTCGCCTTGTGCCACAACCGAACTTGCTTCACGCTCAACCTTGAGTCTCGATCGATCGGGCAGTCGAATCGATACGATTAGGTGTTTTGCCTTTTACAATAGAGTTTTCGTTACACGACGCAATGGTTATGTCGTATTCTGTATTACTAAATGCTGTACGAGACTGTAAATAAATAAAAAAACAAAATACAAGGAGTTTAAATGGCGTAGACTATTTTATTGTTTCAATACTATGGCTACAATTAATTTAATTCAAATAATTGTTATTTACCAGTTTGAACGTATGTTGTTAATTATGTGCAGTATAATTAAAGTTTCTTTTATAACTCGTTTGATAAACTTCGACATTCAATGATTACTTCACATTGATACTGCGTTCAGTTTTAACTGTACATATATTTTCTTTGCCAATTCCTGCTTTGTTTTATAATTTTCATAGCTAACTTGTTTTACTCCTGTGATTTTCCTTGTCCATAAATATATAACTAGGCGTTCAACTACTAAGCATATTTCACTGTAATAGCTAGAAGCATTGAGGAAGTTGAAACTTTCATGCTTTTAATAAAAAGGTGAATTCACTGTATACGTAGTATGAGGAAAGCCCTATGGTCATTAGTCATTATTATAGTTATGTCACAGACGCAATAAGGAAAATTACTAGTACTGTTTTCTGCCGGCTTAACTACACCGTTAATTACTGTAATGAACTTATCTTGGAGTCAACGCTCAGCAAAAACAGATTTGCAGTTTTACCTGTGGTTGAGAGGCTGTCAGGGGCCATTAATAACTTTGAATGACAACTTAATAAAGTGAAATACTCCTAGATCGATGGCTGCCGTAAAAATAATGTGGATATGACTTTCCAACCTACTAATAACTGCCAAAGTGGGCTCGGGCTTCTATGTTTTAAAAATCATCCCAAAATATTACATTCGGGACACACCCGTCAGCATTCTTTCCACATAGTAATGGGTGAAAAAGATGTTAGAACACAGAATTCACAAGAATGTCCATATTACAAAGAAACATTGAAGTACAAAATGACGTTAGTCCTGTAACGAAATATTTGTCAACTAAACGATAACTTATGTATAGGCTAGTCCATATTTTCTTGCAATACTGTTTCAAAATACCATTTCTTTACATTTAAGAATATTCAGAGTTTGTCATCAGTCAAGACAAGTACTAACTACATGACTGTACTATCTCAACGTGGGTCAACTATTAGATGTCATTCATTCATAAGAAACTTCACGGGCAATACTGGACATCCTCTCCTCCCATAACCAGCAGCTGTTATGATTGTCAATAAAATGCTGTAAACTGGCCCTTATATCAGTTTAAACCAGCTTAAAATGTCTTGTGTTTAAAACCCTTTTAATTACCTCAAAAGATAAAAAAAAGCTTCAACTCAAGCGGACACTCTGACGTTACTTAATCATGATTGTGAGTATGAAAGATATACGGTGCATGTCGGTTGGGTAAACTAATCTGCCAGTCTGTTGTTAATTTTTATACGGGATAAATGCTACTACTTGAGGGGGCTCCCCAAGGAAGTGTTCTGTTATACAAGTAGAATAGTTTAATTTTATAATTCTAGCCCAAGTTGTATCTCTTTGTATGGCCTTCTCCCTCTGAACGAATCTTTCCAGTACGGTACACTTCACCCTCGCCTCGCTTTATTTTATTAATATTCATTTGCTTTTATAAATAATTGTAGATTATATTATGTAATATTGTTTATAATAAACAATAAAGAAATAAATGTAAGAAGTGTTATTATAAATAGAAACAATTGTCTTTGTAAATATGGACATTTTTATTTTTTAAGAATTACTTGTTGCATTTGTAATAAAGAATAAAACCTATTCTTCCGTGGAGTTGCAATCGCAAAAAAACTATTGATTCTTTTTGTGAAGAGGTACAATTTCAAGATAGTTAAATCTATTCTGTAGTTAGCGTGTGGACACGGGAGAAATAACAATTAAACGAAACCACGATTCGGGCCAACCTGCGACAAAGGCTTCGCTTACGCTCAACGAAACAATTAAATTCTGCAAGACACACAGGCAAAAACTACGTATACACTTGAACGTCAGCACTTTTTTTACTTACTGAGAAGCGATTCTTCTTTAATGCATCAGTACTTTAATACAGGCGAAGCATGTTTATTTTTAGAACCAGTGTCCTCACACATTCCAAGTGAGTGATGCCACTTTTCTTGTAGGAGTAGTCAAGGATTTCCGACCAATAGAGATCGACCTTGTCTGTCTGGTCACAAATCTCATTCAGCAACACGCGGGGACTGACAACAAGCAGGCGCTTGGCTGCGCGGCGTGATGGCGCACGATCCTCGCCATCAAAGACAACGGTTCAGCGTGGCCAATCAGGAGTCGTCTTGCTACCATTTGACCAATCAGAAAGCTCCAAAGTATTGTTATTGTGCCACATGACTAATTCTTGAAAGTGATTTACAACAATGACTTTGCGGACCGTCCTCGGTGATACTTGAACTGTACTGGACAACAGTGCACAATGATTTCTACCAGAGAAAGATACGGTGTCCTAGTTAAATGAGTAAACCCGTTCTAATTTTCCCAAAGCCTGTCAGGAAATGTATGATGTATGACAGTACAAATAAAACAGTAAAACCTGTTCAGATTTGAATAATACCATAGTAATCGCTATAAGCAATCCGATAGTAATAGATTTTTTTATTCATGCAATAAAAGGATCATACAATAACAGTCTCTGACCATTTAACGCCTTAATTGCAGAACAATAGTAAATAAATGTGTACAATGCACGAGTTCTGCCATCGATCCTTGCCATTGGCTTTGATGATCGCCGATATGTGGTGTCATGCTGTAAGATCTAAAGAACGCTGCCTCGTAAAACATTCACTGAGTACACATTTATTACTACTGTTTCCACTTTACCTGTTAACATAAAACGTTAGTTGTGTAACTTTCATAGATATACAATATGGTAAAAAAATCCCGGAACGGTTTAATATATTTTTTACCAATATAGATAAAGTAATGAGACTTGGTATATCAATAATAGCCATAAATGTCTAGTTTTTTTAAGGTATTAAAACTTTTTTTATCCCTTATGGGGGACGGCCCACGAGGAGTCAGACAAAATTCTTAAATAGCAGCATAGGTCGAGTTTTATATTAAATTAAAGGTCTAGAACACATTGCCGCAAACCGGACCTCAAAAGGTTCACTCTAACTGAAATGGTGGCGTTTTAAAGTTATTCGTCATTTATCTGTGATGCGATGAATTAGTTCTTCTGTGTTGGCAACATTCATTGCAACAATGGGATTTCCGGGATAGTGTATTGGTCTTGAAAAACTCATTAGTGTTTACATCCTTTCTATTCAGTGAAATTTGTTTTTGACATTCCTGTTGAAAGTCCAACTGCAGGGTCATTAACTGTGTATCTTATCATTCTGAGGGTAGAATGCGTTTAGACAGGAAACTTAATTTTCCTCATGAGCTGTTACATAGCTGACTCCTCGTGGGCCGTCCCCCATAAGGGATAAAAAAGTTTTAATACCTTAAAAAACTAGACATTTATGGCTATTATTGATATACCAAGTCTCATTACTTTATCTGTATTGATAAAAAATATATCAAACCGTTCCGGGACTTTTTTACCATACTGTATAATCGACTTCCTGCATCTTACTAATGTCATTTTATAGCCTATATATTTATCTCCTAAGCTTATAGTCGGAACTCTGGAATATTACCACTTACAAAGTGTTTTAAATGTGAATCGTGAGTTTTATTTTGTCCAATTTGAAGTTCATTCGAATGATTTTACTTATAAATTACTAACTTGAAACTGGTTTCATTTGGACTGTTACGCTATATTATAGCCATTGCACGGAACGAGTTTGTTAGTACTGAAGTACTTAACATAAGTAGGACTTCAGTAAAGGTGATGAAACAATTATCAATTTATCGTAACTGGTAAAATCACCCGAGGAATACATAAAGATGTAGGACTGTATCCGGATGGAAATCCTCCTGCCCCCCGTAACATAGATAGGTATTGATGGGTGCAATCATAGAAATGAGTTTATTCTATAAAGTGTCGCAAAATATTAAATGAAAAGGAGAGGTCTTTTGGTGCCTTAAATCCCGAGAGGCAGCTGAGCGTTCACGAAGACTATCACCCGGAGAAATAGAAAACATTTCATTCATCTCTATTTGTCTGTCCACACGTTAAGTCGAGAGCGAATTGAAGAACAGACATAAAATTGCACGAAGCTTCATTTCTACATAAAAATTGAACAACGAGTTCTGTGATGAGACATGGAATTTGGATGTGCGTTAGTGGACATTTTTACATTGAGTACAGTCATTTGACATTTTAACATGTGACATAGTAACACAGTGTATTGAGGTTACTTTGGTGGCAAGCCTTTCGTTGAGTTATGTCAAGTCCTTCGATACTCCGTGTATTAGTTTATTTATAGGTAAGGTAGAATTCAATGATGTTAGATGTCCCTCCATTGGATTTGACTGCGATTTAGAAAAGGCAATGTAAACTTGAATATTTTATATTTTTCTAAGCTATTGCTAGGGATTCTGGCTGAATTCCTCTTTTACGACAGTCTTCTTGTTGAAGTCTGTTTTTCACTGAGTATCTCACGAACTAATAGAGTTATGGACTTGAAATGTCGCACGTAATTCCATTTATACATAGGGAAACATCGTGAATGATGATGGGCATGTCCCTTTATGGGATTTGGCTGAGCATTTACATAGCCTATCTATTAGCAAGATACCTCGAAAAAGATTTCGTCTACAGATTTTGGATTTTGGATACACCTTCTGCAAAAACTATTATGCGACATGTGGTCTTGCGTACTATTAGTCTACCTTGTAAATAACAGTATATGCGGAATGACATTTGCAGCGATGCTTATTTTGTTATATAAACTCGAATCAAACTAACACATTCAGTAGTAGCGCAATTAAAAATTGCGCAGAACCAATGTTAGCTCTTTCTACTGAGGAGCCGAAGCCTGGGGACAGAAGTGCGAGTCTCCACTCCAGTGCGCTGTCAAGGCCGCCCGGCTCCAGCTGAATCACATTACACGACTTCAGTTCTACCGGTCGTCGGTGTCTCCTGCACTCTGGCATATATTGTGACTAGGCCTACACACCACTATTCACAGTGGATTCTCGAGGTACTATTGTACCTGGCCACACCATGCTCGTACTTCTTTGGTACTTTCTAACAGGTTAATACATTTTACTTTTCGATAAGGTTAAATGTTCTTACGAATATCAGATTTCATAAATATTAAGAGAGCATGCGTGCAAGTAGGCTTTGCGGCCTCGAACATGGGACATCTACGCTGATAACATGGGACTAATGTTTAAACCTGAGCTACAAAATCAGTGTCAAATCTATTTCAGTACCTAGATTTCTGGTCTAAAATGCTAATGAAAAGGTATGCAGTATCTGTTAACAAAAATGATTTATAATTTATACATAACTTAGAATTTCCCATAAGAATAATTTTAAAATTTTAGCTTGATACTAAAATCGCATATCCTTTGAAATTGACGTCATAAAGTTTTTAGTGTTTGTGTGATATTTTGTAATTTGTGCTGATATCCTACCATATCTTCAGCTATTGGACTACAGTTTAAGAAAATATATTTTAGTTTAGAGTGCGTTATCTTATGACACATTACAGAGACGTACCTCGTACATACTCGTATACTTTTTTCACGCACAGCTATACAATGGGTTATAAATCGTGTCGGTGCTTTAATATTTTACGAGTGCTGGACGGAGTTTATAACCCAAAGTCTTGGACTCACCACCGCGACTCGGACTCGGCATCAGCTAGCGGCTAGCGAGTCTTGTGGAGGGAACTCATCTCATCATCTGCAGCCTCAGGCACAGCGATCAGTGTTAACAATACATGGCATGTTATGTTCTTTTCAGTTCATTTAGTTTATTTTAATATTAACTGGATTCTTTAACGCAACCGGCTTACTCATTCGAGTGTTCACAGGAATAATTCTTCTTCTACGTAATATTGCGTCATGTAATATTTGACAAACGAAATAGCCTTTGCTGCATTCCATGGTTGTACTAACGTATTGCGTATTTGAACAAATGTTCTTTTCGTATATCATTATACTGAAGTCATAAATTACCCCATCATTGACCCGTGAATCAGAAATCATCTTTAAAATTCTCCTAAATGGAATATTAATTTATTTAATACGATTAATCTATACATATTTATTTTTAGTTCTAGCTAAATAAAACTCTAAACCATCTAAAATTTCAAGTTTAAAATGTGTTTATGATATTCGTAAACGCGGGCGAGTATTCAAAATATAAATTGCGTGTATTCCAAGCACATACAGTTGTAGGATTTATGGTAAGAGAAACAGAACCTTAATTTTACTAACAAACCCTCTTATAAAATAACTCTAGGACCATTAGAGTAACACAGTCCTTGAGTCTTGATTGATTAGAAATAATGTAAATTATAACGCTGCATTCGACGTGATCATGTTTAGCCAGAATTCTATATTACACTGTCAAATTCAATTTCCTCTTACAATGGGCAGTGGGTTGTAAAACGCCGAAAGAAATACCGGCTTCCCCATTTTTAAATGGTGAAACCCTAAAATATCAATGAGTTTTTTTATCTTTGATTTCTAGTGAAGAACGATCATTTTTATTGATTGAGCTTTTAAAATATGAGCGAAACTAAAACTTCATGTTTAGAAAACGTAATGGATACGTTTACAGTTGTAAAATAGTCGTATGCCATCAACTCAAGAAATCATTAACGTGATCTACAGAGAGACACTACCGATGTTCAATCATGACGAAGGTAAGACAGGCATTACATATAACTAAACTTTATCCTGAGCCAACCAAAGCTGCGTGGAGTGCAAACATTGCACTTATTCTTATATAGTTGCTCAAGTAAAATTGTCACCCCACGTTCTATTGTTACTTCAACTGTAAGGAGAGATGATGTCAGAGCAGACGGAACAGTAATTTGGTTTGTACATAGACCGGCCGCCGCCCTGGAGAAGTCGCTGTCGTGTCAGGAGACAGACAGACGGTTTCTCCAGCTCCAGGTCCAGACCGCCTCCAGACTCTGACCTTGAGCCGCCACTGCAGTCCAGCTCCACGCCACGCCACTCGACTGTAATCACTTTCTACTACAGGAAGAGTTAATAAAGTAATTACTTGATTCACCTTGTCGTGTCTTGGTATTATAAGAATCTGTAACATCGATTTCATACCACTTCATCTGTAAAGTCTTCCTGTATACGTGAATTACTCAAAGGAAAATCAATTGATACATCCATTAGTTATAATCATTTCTTAATGTCCTCTTGCTGCTTCAATCGTAGTTTTCTCTACTATCTATTTAATATTTTCTGTGGGTAAGATAACTATGTACTCTTGCTTGTGCTGAGATACAACGAAGATATAAACAACGTTATAGCAAACTGAAATATATGAAAACTCGAAATTATGCATTTGACGTTTTCATCAATATAGCTTACAGAGTTCATAAAATCCTATCGGTTACCACAACTTTTTACGGACAGAAATATTTACTTCAATTTGAATATTATCAATAATATACTCTGTAATTATAATTTCACAATTATATCCTTAAAAAGAGGTTTGGGAAAGCCCAAAATGAAATAGGTTTCAGCAAGTCAAGTATTTATATGATAAAAGTTCCATGAGACAAAAAGTTATCGAAAATACAAATGTTTGATCTTCGCCCTCTTTTATATACCAGTACAATTTTATTCTGATTGGGAACTGTTAAAATGTGTTATAGGTACTGACTCTTAGAAGACTTCAGGTGTTAACGTCACAACATCCACGGCACCAAGTACCAAAATCATTCCCAGATATACTCAATTAATTATTTATAATCAATTAAATACTTAATAAACATTTATTGCCCGAAAATTCTGTCAGTGTGATTGAAAATGGTTTTATTTGTATTGTTTGTTTCGCTCACAAATAAACGTTAGCCCAGGTGACACCTTTAGTCCAAACTATTCACTCTCTGACTCACTCCCTTATTAATTTTCATCTTACAAGATGTCAGCTGTAATAACAGGCTAATCAATGGTTTCGTTGTTTTCGCTTATCAAACTTTTTAATTGAGGTATTCTCTTTTAACTCTTTGTTGTATTATAAGCAATTGTTATATATTGAAGACCAAAAAACTAATATGATTAATTATTACGTTTACGTTGTGAGTTGAATCAGTAATAAAGCAAGTCATGTTTACATGTTTACAGTTTCTTCATTTTTATATAATAGATGTATACTTAATTTATTATTCAGTTTTTACATTTTAATATTTTTATGTAGTATCCGATACTTCATAGAAGTCATTGTATAATTCACCAACACAGTCTCAGTTAACGTTATTACCAATCGGAGGCAAGCATTTAAGATTTAATTCAGTAAGATTGAGTCAGTGCTCTTTGGAGGCTGAAGCGACTGTTTTAGGTATGACCTTGTATGTCTTTGACATAGTGTTCAAATGTACTTCAGCAAGACAAGTCTCTATCATATCTCATAATTTCTTGCCGTGATCGGTAATACTTCTGAACTCAAGTAGCACTTGGATCTGCGTGCGTAAATTTAAATCGCAAATTTATCAAGTTATGTCAGGCAAACGGAAGACAAGATTACGTATTTTCACATTCCTTGGCGAGGCCGACCGGCTGAAGGTCTAGCGTCACAGCAGCACACTAATGTACATTCGCATTCTAGGCATTTGGTTGTGACTAATCGTTGCACAAACTACGCAAAGAATGTGACAACGCGAACAAGCAATAAACTGTATTTTATCGCAACATTTATTCGGGTTGAAGATATCTGACTGTATTTCAACTTACGTTTTTTGACCACAAAATACAACTTGCAATCAATTAATGTAGACTATCGACCTTTAGTTTAAATTTACTAATTAACTAATTTGATACAATTTCAACATACAATCTTATTTTTAATTAACTAAGTTATTTAAATAACATTAAGTTCTTAAGCACGAGGTGTATCAAGTTAAGCTATCTCTTTTAATTCACTTATTTTCTGCTTAAATAAAGACTTAACTTACTTGGATGTAGTTTGTACATTATTGCACATCATTGAAATGTTTGAAATAAATTACTTCTACGGGTGCATAGATTACATGATTAACAAACATTTAACGTACGAATAGACATAAATAGCCAATAAGAAAATAACATATTTTATGCCATTAAGTATACCTGCACCCACTACATTTATTGTAAAATTCATCTTTAGTGAACTGAATAGCGTAGAGTTAAGCAACACAAGTTTAACATTGATCATAAATATCCAGTATAAATACTACATAATCCTAACACTAATAACAATTGTAACATAATCTGGGATCCACAGTGCAACTTTATACTACGTGTTTGTGTTCTGCACCTAAAGTAAACTCGTGAGTTCATAATCATCACGTTTCATCAAGAGTACGTTGATGTACTTAAAAGCAATAGTACGTCTTCATTCCAAAGGTGTTTTGATTCGCAATTGAAACTGTCAGTGTTGTGTTGTGTTGAGGAAAGACGCCGGGGACGCGTCGAGTGAGCAAGTTGACGGAAATATGCGTTTATCATGGAAGTAGATAAGACTGTACGTGTGGCAGGTACTATGGGAGGAACGTGCCAGGCTGACACATGGGACACCTCGGGACATGTTCCCGAGATAGAGACGTGAGCTGAGTGTCGTATCGCAGAGCCGAGGTGATGCTTCTCATTCTTGAACCGTGAATACAATGGGGAACTCGGCCGCATGAATACACGGGTACTTGTGAGTGTTTCTAATTATTGGTCTTTCATTTTATAACAGGTAACAAGTATTGGTAGATTTTCTGAGATAAACTAAAATTAATGTATAATAAATATTATAACGGTTATTTATAGGCTCACTAGACTTTAAACTTACAATAATCGCTATCTGTGGTTCAGTCTCAATCAAGCGTATTGCGAAGGAAACAGGATTTTCCGGATATTTAACATCGTTCATTGATACAAAAAATCAGTATCACTTCGTTTCGAGATCTGCTACGTTGTGTTACTTTTTTGTATCACTGAACGATTGCAAATGTCCGGAAAATGCTGTTTCCTTCACAGTCCTTCAATCTTCAAAAACAAACTTAATACAAAGAAGCGTATTGTATAGTGTTCGGATAAAATAATAGTTAACGGATGGAAAGCGTTTTATTCTTTTCATTCTAAACTTAAAGATATCCTAGGAAAATTGGTGATATAATGCATCTGGCAAAACGATATACAAAAATAACAATAGTGTTGTTTCCTAGTAGGCCTAATTACATAATGAAACAAACTTGTTACCAAATTATAATTTATTTCTAAATTCACATTGGTAATTGGATATGTAACCTAGTCTTGGCTGTAGCTGATACAATAAATACTCGGGATGGATATGTACGTAATACCTGTTACAGGTATCGGACATGTTTGCACTGAAGCTTCAAAACAGAATGGTCTATAGGTGAAAGTGTGTTATGAATTGCAACTCAAGTGTTCTCTGAATAGGATAGTGACTCGCGTTCCCATCGCTCGCGAGATTATACTTCTGTTTTACAACGTAAGAAATTTGTATTAGTGTTATACAAAACTTATATTTATTTTTAAAGAGTAAAGATTCGAGATATACGAAACCTGCTCCATTCTCTATTATTCTTGAGGGGAGGGGCCCTACGTCAATAGGAAACTGACCGACACTTGGAGATTTTACCGATAATTATCCACTAATCAGATTCCGGGTCACTACACACTGCATACTGATTTTTGTGGGAGTACTGATTAACAATATACAACTGGCAACACTGGTGAACCGCGCCGTTGTCAGTCAACTGAAATAAATGATCGACCGACTACAGGTGAACTGATGGACACTTAATAATCATCAGTGTCCATTTAATGATCAGATCTCGGGTCACTGCATACTCCACACTTCATTTGGGGGGTACCGGCTGTCAATAGGCGGACTACCCTACACTTGATGGTACAGGTGTCCATCCGCTGATTAGACCCCGGGTAGGCCTACTCTCGTTGGTATGGGAGTGATGAACTTCAATAGGCGGACTGCCCTACACTTGATGGTACAGGTGTCCATCCGCTGATTAGACCCCGGGTAGGCCTACTCTCGTTGGTATGGGAGTGATGAACGTCAATAGGCGGACTGCTATACACTCGATGGTACAGGTGTCCATCCGCTGATTAGACCCCGGGTAGGCCTACTCTCGTTGGTATGGGAGTGATGAACGTCAATAGGCGGACTGCTATACACTCGATGGTACAGGTGTCCATCCACTGATTAGACCCCGGGTAGGCCTACTCTCGTTGGTCTGGGAGTAATGAACGTCAATAGGCGGACTGCCATACACTTGATGGTACAGGTGTCCATCCGCTGATTAGACCCCGGGTAGGCCTACTCTCGTTGGTCTGGGAGTAATTAACGTCAATAGGCGGACTGACATACACTTGATGGTACAGGTGTCCATCCGCTGATAGACCCCGGGTAAGCCTACTCTCGTTGGTCTGAGAGTAATGAATGTCATTAGGCGGACTGCCTATACACTTGATGGTACATATGTCCATCCGCTGATTAGACCCCGGGTTGGCCTACTCTCGTTGGTCTGGGAGTAATGAACGTCAATAGGCGGACTGCCATACACTTGATGGTACAGGTGTCCATCCGCTGATTAGACCCCGGGTAAGCCTACTCTCGTTGGTCTGGGAGTAATGAACGTCAATAGGCGGACTGACATACACTTGATGGTACAGGTGTCCATCCGCTGATAGACCCCGGGTAAGCCTACTCTCGTTGGTCTGAGAGTACCTACTGTCAGTGGGCAGACTGGCCGGCACTAAATGTCGATCGTACCGATATCTGTTCATTGATCAGACCCGGGTTCACTACACACTCCAGAATTAACACAATCACATATCCATTACTTGGCCTTGAGTACTCAGTCCCGGCCCGGTGTGGTGGTGTGGGCGGCCATGGGCCGGCTGAAGCCGATGACCACGTGCCCAGCCTCGCCTGACCCCGTCACGTCACGTTCCGTCGCATCGCCGCGCAGTTCGGGAATATGGCCAACGTTATAGCTTTGAAACTCCATTACTCATTAGGAGGCGCGGTAATAAAATTGCGGTTAATGTTTGACAAAATATATCCTTTATATGTAATATATGACAAGGAACTTGCAAAATATTTTCATGAGTTATATGAAGTGATATTCTAGCCAGAGGAATACTGAAATTCAAAATGGTTCTCATGTAAATAGAAAAACATTGTTTATATTATGAAATGATCGTATTGGTTTAACTTTCATTTCCCCCCAACTTTATTTTAAAATACTTATAGAAACTTCTAAACCATCTTTAAGATAGAACTATAAGGCGGAATAAATGCACTAACAAGACAAAAAGAAATAATGTATTCCTGAAAATTCTACGATAGGTCGGAAGGGGCTTTAGATTTGATTAATCTTACAGATGCGGGCGGCGTGAATAACTAACCTCGACAGTGTAAAATATTTTTGACAAATATATCTTTCTATACCAGACATTTAATTTACATTAACAATATCACTACATAAGGAATAATCAAAATAATACATCAAATTATTACTGTTATACTGTGCAGTGATACAAACGTTTGTTAATATATTATTTAAAGAAATAATGTAATATATTCTGTAACTATGCAATGCAAACTGTATTTGAAAAAGTATAATAGTATATAATTGATATATACGTTTTGTTAAACGTATATACCAAAAGAAAGTATTTTAAATGTACTATGAATTTATTCAGAAAATTCAATTTATTCATAATTAGAGCACTTTATCATCTTGTCTTTCATGTATCACACCAAATGGCATCATTTATTAATAAAATAATTTTATGAAAGTGTTAAAAAGTAAGAAAAGTTATACCTAATACAAAGTAGAGCATACATTGTTACATTGTTTTATGTGCGATACATAATTATATATGCACGTCACTGGACCTGTATATTTCAAGAATAGTGATTTAAATTATATGTAACGTCCGAGATCAAGTATAAAACTTTACCAAAGAAATAAAAACTACTATTACTTTTTGTTTAGTAGTTTAAATCCTTATGAATACTGCCACCAAGTAAACATGGTTTCTGCGGCCAATCTGGATTTACGGAAAATGGCGTTGGCAAACAACATGATTACTAAGTACGTTGAAAAGATGATTCCTACCCAGATACTGTCGTGGGAACCGCAGCTACGAAAGTAGGCATCGCAGTGAAATCAGCGCCCGTGCTCTCTCCTCAACACTTCATGTTCACGACGACGATTAATTTGTAAGAATGTTAATTCTAGGATGAGTTGCATGCAGTCGATGCTGATGTTGCAATTCGACAACTGTGTAATTATATTTGAATTGGTAATTAAATGGGTATCTATTATTGAATAAAATTACAATACCAAATACTCTTCTTACCTCTTCTTCTTTTCTTAGTAATCCGTTACGGTTTTACAAGGCATGTAAATTTAACGATTGCAGATTAAGAATAACTTAACCGCTTTGGCCGAGGTGCAAGACACAGGAAGTTTTCGAAATACAAACAAAATACATTAAAATACTCTAATTTAATTCTTCATGTGTCTAGTAAAAAAGAGATAGTACACGTACGCTTTTTATTTTACATAATGAATGTTAACTTTAAAATGTAGATTTTGCATTTTACGAACATTTTTGTGTAACTGTAAATATTGACACTACCATACAATAATAACTGACTAGAAAAGAATGTTTGTAATAAATTCCTGCCTTTAAAGACGTCATTATGACAGTCGCTGATTTCATCTTTAACACAGTACAACCAGTTAGACGTGCCTCAAGCTCGATTTAATATCAACGAATATTTAAGACATTCTATTCGAGAAATTCTGATTAAAACGTGTATTTAAATTTATGCCTAGATATAAGTAAAATATACACAGAAACATAATTTGCATTCGGTATGTTTTAATATACCAACAATTATCTTGTTAGGAATCGTGTTATTTCTTTCTGTGATTTCGAGGATGCACTTTTAATCAATTTCAGTTGTAATCTTAACATTAAGTCATGCGACCCTTGTAGTAATAAAACGACGATGGATTACCACACTTATCCCAGGACGAGTACATTATCCTTTTAATGTTTCTAATTGAATTTATATAGATGGTAGGAACTCCTTGTCTTATCTTTTACCATTTATTGAAGCTACAGTTCTGTTGGAAGATTTTAGATATGTTGAGAAGCTTTTCCATCAGAAGGAGCTATAAAGCAAACATATTAGAGAATTCTGAAATTTAAAGTTTATAAATAATTACTTGTTCAAATTGCAAGATAGAATCAAAATCACTGTATTTATTCCAAATATAATGTAACACTTTTCATTATTCATGTAGTTATGTCATTTACGATTGTCACTATAAATGTTGTTTACAAACTTTTCGGTAGTATTTTTATGACAATGCAACTTTTGCCTAGCATTGCAACAGTTAAAAGATTACTTATCAACCGATTTTTATGAAATAGGTTTCCAAATTTTTGTATTAAAAGTTCGTAATCTTTTTAGTTTTACGGTATTAAAAACCTCAACCGTCCGATCTCTTGAATCGTGATAAGACAGTATAATATCAATTTTTCACTTCATAATGCAAAAAATAATTTTTTCCAAATTTGATTTTTTATCTTAACTGTGTTTTAAAATAAAAATAAATATATAAAATACACACCGAATGTAAACTAAGCACTGTTGATACTACATTTTTGTCTGCATTGGCCTGAAGAACAAATTCCCAATTTATTATTATCAAGGGTTCGTAAACAACCTGTATAATACATGTACACAAATAACAATAATTCCTAACAGTGCAATAGTCCAAGTTAATGCTTTTAAAATCTATAGATTTTTACAGTTATTTCTTGAATATAAGTAGGATTTAATTGGTAAGTCCAATTTCAAGATGTCTAATATAAGAATGTTATAACAGTATAATCTCTCGAAGAATTATGTGGAACTTTGCTAACCTAATTTATTAAGTAGCTACGAGAGGACAAAACACACTTAATTCACGAATACGAGGGTTTGTTCCTTCGTTTTTTGTTTGTTGTGCTTGTCGGTTAGGTTCATTGCTAGACGCAGCGACGGATGCCAAACACTCACAATGAGGTTTTGTAGGTGCTGAACGCCATTTTGAGACTTGTTGTGTAGCAAGTTATAGCACGAATCTGCCATTAAGCGCGATAAAAACAAGAAGCACAGCGCAGACCGCCGCCGCCAACATCTGGTGTGTTTAGACTGACGGCAGTCACCGAAACTCGTAACACCGCTGCAGAGTCACGTGTGCTCTCTCGCCCGCGGTTAATGATTATTACTAGTCCATATTTCGACATAAAACCCGGTTATTGCCCCCCATAAACTAATATACAAGAGCTTGTTATGTGTCATGTGCCAGTCCAAACTGTTTAATACGGTTTGGTATTACATAATCATGATATTTTCGTGTATAACAGTTATTTATGTTAATCATGAGTTTATTACGGTTATAATTCAAAATAAATAACGTCAAAAATAAATCAAGTGCAAGCTTCAACCTTACAGGAGCGCCGCGCACGCGCGCGCGCGCGCGCGCGATCACACACACAATCCACAAGATATTAAGGATAAATTCCTGTAGATCAATACACTTTTTATGAGGTGTGGTATTGGTTATGTGTACTTACTTTTCTGTACTGCGTGCATGCGCGCGCGCGCATGGGTGTGTGTGTGTGTTCAAGATGTCCAAAATGTCTACCTAAATGCCTACAAATTTCTTCGTGGAGAGTTCAATGAAATGTTCTATTATTCGGTTCTTCAGGGAAGTTATCTTATAAACTGTAGCCCCGAAAAATTTTATTATTAATGTTATTACTCTCATTCATATCAGAAATAGCCTAATGAGAAAATACCTTGCGATCCAAGGTTACTCAACATTGGATATTGACCAGGTAGCGAATGAATAAAATTATACACAAACTAAAATAATGCCATTAATTCTAATGTGACAAACAGATAGCTCATGTGCGATTGGAATTATTAAAAAGAAAAGTAGCCAGCAAATATTCCAGTAATAATTTTGCAAGGAAACAAAGCTAGTTATAGGTCTGAGTCACGACCCTCAGGGTACCGGCCCCTGACCCTGCTGCCGCCGCCGCGCCGCGTCTCACAAGGCTACGCCCACTTCAGTGTCCGGCCAGTCGGGTCTCACTTTCGTTCTGTCTCTTGTGTAAACGTGTTCACCGATCCCTCATCCGTCTGAAATGATATGCTTTCCAAAACGAACGAAATAAAATAAATAATAATTTGTCTGAGCAATTAACGTTGGATGGACTTCGCAACGACCAAAAGTACGTGTACAATCTACAAGTTGCCTAAGAAATACTCAATAACCGAAATTTAATTTCTAGTAAATACTTTGCCTTTTCCTCCTCTTTATTTCTATTTTTGTATGAATGTTGTATGAATGTATAAAGGGTCTTCAATTTCATAATTTATTCCCAAATGAAAATTGTCCGACAATTAGTTAGTCACAAGTAATGCACTTATAAAGACATTTTGAATCAGGGTTGTCTTTATACTAAAAATTATATTTCGGTAAAATATACAATAGTTGATGATGCTTGGAGATTTTCTTATTTTAAAGAAGAAAAGTCCTCTTTCCGCAACAGGAAATTATATGAACAATTAGCAACTTGCAAGACGCATTCATGGCTATCATAATATTACAGAAATAGAATAAATATACAGAGTATCCCGTAACGCTGTGGACAAAGGTATACACGGTTATTGCTCAGGTCAAGGCAAACATATTTCACTATATGAACATGGGTCTCCGATGCTTAGTTTCCCATCTGTATGTTTTTTTATAAAAAATTAATATCTTAAAAAGTAGTAAATTAAATTATACCAAATTTGGCTCAAATATTGTTTGACAACAATGTCAGTTATTGAAAAGAATATCATGAAATTATCTTTAGTATTTTCAGAATGGCGGCTTTAAAAACTTTTAAACTTTGAATATCTTAAAAACTAGGATATTTCTCAACAATTGCCAGAATAATAACTTTTATATGGTTTTTCGACAGATAAAATGACACAAAAATTATTTAAGTCAAATAATAAATAGTTGATTTAGAGCAGATTTACTGTGACAAGACATGTCCTACATTGAGAGATGCCGTTTTTCAATTTTTTGTTTGTTTGCTATTCTCTGAGAACCAATTTGAAAATACTAAAGATAATTTCATGATATTTTTTCAGTAACTGGCCTTGTTATTTTAAACATTGAGCCAAATTTGGTATAATTTAATTGATTAATTTTTAAGATAGACTATTACTTATTTCTTAAGAAAAACACATACAGACAGACAGATGGAGAACTAAGCATGGTTCATATGGTGGAAATATGTTTGTTTTGACTTGAGCAATTAGGTGGTATACCTTTGTCGAGAGAGTTACGGGGCACCTTGTATTAAAAACTAACAAAGGCGGAACTATGGATATGAATGATTTGAGTAACTATTATCTACAAGGAGTATGTATATTGAGTATGTGTTGGCAACCCAAATTCTTAAAAAAAACGCATATACAGACCTTTCTCACATAACGTAGCAATGGCAAGAAGGGTTGATTCAATTTTAATGTAGAGTTCAAAAAAAGGAAGGTGAACTAGAGCGTAACTCAACATTAAAACAGATATAGAGGTCATTTGGCACTATTAAAATGAAGGCTAAGAGCCAATGACAAATATTATTTTTTATTCATACAAATTCAGAGCAGGATGAATTGTGTCCTTTTCAACACACTCTTGAGAACACAAAAAGCTAAACAAGTCTCCAACAAGCAGAATTAAAAAAATAGAATACAGATCGGTTGTACTTTTTATTCACCAAAACAAGAAAGGTAAACTTTTTAACAATACAATACAAGACAATACAATATACTTTTATTGCCAGAAACAATTTTAACATTGCATAGCATGCGTCACATAATAATAATCGTATATTCATTAAAATAATGAAATGTCTTATGTTAACGATTTAATTTTTAAAATATCGTAAACAATATCGATTTTAGTTAACAATAAAAGTTGTCAAGCAGTAAAATGAATATATAATAAAAATAACTTTGGATGTCAGCGCCTCTGTACTACCGCACATTGAAGCTAGTGAGATGGTCCATGAATTCACCAATTGTATAAAAATAATGAGACACTAAAAAGTGTCGCAATGTAATTTTGAACTGATTTAGATAATTTATTGATTTTATTTCTTCATGTCGGCTTGAGAAGGAAGTTGCTCGTATCTTCTCAATCTATGCTGAGCAGGTCTGACATTTTCTCTATACCTTGTATCGTAGTTGTGAATGTCACGACCTCGAACCATTTGGCTCTTAAACCGACAATGTACAGTAGTCTCCAGTATATACAAACATGGCAATGTTAGTATTTTGAGCTCCCTAAATGAATTTCTACACGACTCTCTAAAGTTTAATTTAGCAATAATTCTAATAGCTCTCTTCTGTGAGACAAGAAGTCTGTGGAAGTCGCCATTTGAACAGCCACCCCACAATATAATACCGTAGGATAAATGTGGGTGGACCAAACCGTAATATGCAATTTTCATTATTTGATCTGAACAGTATTCGGTAAGACCTCTCAAGAGATAAATATTACTTGATAGTTTCGCACAAACACTGTCCACATGGTTCCTCCAAGTCAACCCTCTATCGAGGTGTATTCCCAGGAGTTTCGTACAGTCAACTTCATCCAGGACCTTGTCGTCCAACATCACAGTAGGTCTGTACTGAAATGGTGCAGTGCTTCCACCAAAAACCATGTAATTTGTTTTCGAACGATTAAGTTTCAAGTTTATGTTTCAAAGTATTGTGTACATACATTTAATTCTTCGTAAGCTTGAATTTCAACTTGAAATTTTGATTTACATGTGAAAGAGAGAGTCGTGATTATTTTACAATAATGGTAGGCCTCTACAACCTTATAAATTTAATAGACCAGTTATAGACGTCACGTTAAACAGTTAAGACCAGTTGGTAGCAAGGTGAACAAGAACGAGTTATAACAGACCTCCACCCGGAATGGAAATCTTTCCCGTTCTGAATACTTTAGAAATAGTTCTACTTTGAGTCAAAATACATTTTTTTTGTTTCTAAAAGCACATTAATTAAACATGAAACGTGTGAATAAAACGTGGAGATACGATCCTAAATTCATTAAGATACTTGTGGTAGCCAGACAATCTGGTGTCACCTATAGAAATACTAATAGTTAAAGTCCGGATGTGAGAAATTCAGACAATCTAAACTTGATTAAGAGTGTAATTTATCTTTTTTATACATTTTTACAAATATTTTGAGACTATTCATGTTTTTAACTAGAACATATTACGTTATTGTAATGATTTTACACAATTTCTTGAATATATTGTTTATAGTAGTCTAGTTCTCTTGTATAAGATTCCTTCATTTACCCGAAATACGGTTCTGGTAGTTTTACATTCCAGTTTTTATAAATATTATAAGTAAATCAATATTATATTATTTATAATATTAACATGAGGCGCCAATCGTTGCAATTGGAATCGAGTGAATCTACAGCTTAAAAAGACAAAACTAATTGTTAGGGCGATAGACTTATAAATAACTAACAAACTCATGTTATAGAACAACGTACATTATTCAGCAATCCCTCACAGTAGGAGTTGTCTCTCTTGTCTAGAATACGGCAAGCTGAGGTGAGTCACCTCTGACATTAGACAATGGCGTGGATGTGGTGAGACGATCGCGAGAGGCACGTCTGTCTCTCGTGTCAGCTGCAAGACATTTACTTAACTACAGTCGTTTTGCTTGACTGCAAGCAACAATAACATCAGGAAGGTACAATAAGTGCTACATTTCCTTATGCGTTTGGTGGGATGTTTACAGGAAACGAGTTTGCATCTTTCGCATCAACTGCACCATATCATAGGAAAGTACGGGAAAAGGGGGTGCAGAATGGAAAATAATGAGAAATGACGGTGGAATCATCAATACTAATCGTGCGAGGCTACAACACGCCTAAAAGTGGAATTGTTTAGTAGACTTATCTGTCCTACTCATTCCCGCCGCTCTGGTGGGCTTCTTGGCCCACGACATTTTATGTAGTAGTTCCTCGGAAAACTAGTTGCAGTTCCCTTGAACAAAATGATTTAAGGGCCTTTCTGCGAGTTTGTCATCAGTGATTGTCTACAGCAAGAATATGACTTCTCCATGCTCAAATCTCATTTGGTATTAGTTATAACACCAACGCGTGTACGGTAGAACTATACAGTAGCTGAACTTGACTGATGTAAGCAATAATAATATTTGTACTAACATTATAGTTACTGATTTGACATACTACTCAAATCCGCGTTGAGTTGATGAGACGTTCGGTTTTGTAAGAATACACTGCTCTACTCGTACCTCTTATAGTTCACTCGTAAGGCATCAGTGATGTTTAAAATGTACCCGTATCTACTTGTATTGCACGAGGTAGAGGCAAACAAAAGTTAATGAATCAATCCAGATTTTCATAATACATTGTTAAGACGACCATACATAGTTTCTCATTTTTTTACCACAACTATACAGACTGTTTTTTTTTCTTCATAGTTTTCAAACAGTAGGGATAGTACTGTCTGCAAGTCTGCATAAAATGCCACCGAGTGCGGAGGTTTCACAGGAAACACTTCATTCTAAAAGTGCACTGTTGAGTTTGGAAACTGAGATCCCGACCCAGATAGGTGGTTCCGGTCTGAAAAACGGCAATTTGCGTCACTTTTCTCTGGTTGGACAGTCAAATACTGTAAATAGGCAAAAGAAGTGTTGGCTTTTACCCTTGAGGAACTCCGCTGATTGTAACTCAGTGACAGAGCGTATCTTGTCTCGGACAATTGGCGCGGAGACAGTCAATGTTAAGGCAGGTCTGGTCGAGGTTCTTTTTTACCTACTGTCAAGCTTTCAGGTAGGTAATACCAACTAAATATCATTGCCCATTATTCGAATCGATTTCAAACCGATTTTGATAAATGTATTAAAAATGAAACTACACCTGGCTTGTATTTAGTTAATCCGAAAACTAAAAACGTGCTGTTGATGAAAATTGGCTATAAGACTTTGAAGGGAAAGCATTGGTGTAAAATGAGTCCTAACTAAGCATACGTGTTTTAATCTTCTGTTGAAACATTATATTTTTACCGCAATCTGTGTTCAAATTGTTTTGAGTAAGAATATTTAAAAAGATGCATTTGCTATAGTTGAATATTCAATAAAATACGATAATGTTTTGATACCTGTAATTTAATCTCTCCCTTAAGCCGCGTTTACACCGGGGTTGCCACAATGATTGCAGACTTTTATCGGCAATTTTTAGTCAAATGCCTTAAAACAACTGCAACTCGCATTGCCAACTGTAGTTGCAGACCGATTTTACGAGTTGGCAACCAAAATTTGGTTTTCCGACTGAAGTCGGTAAAGATCAAAGGCGGTTGCCAACCTCGGTCGGCAATACGAGTTGCAGTGCCAAATTGAGCGGCGATTTGAGTCTGCAACTAACCCCGCTACCCCTCCCACCTATCGGCTCCACGTGGTCGATAGGTATTTAAAATTTACTCACCTGTATGTTATCCTTCAGTAAACATGTAAAAGCCTCACAAACATCTGGCACAAAGAGAGATATCCCCACTTTTTGAGACTTTAAACAAATAACTGATGTTTGTATAAGGGTCGCCAGATGCCAAAAATCGCAAAGATATAGCTAACCTTTCACGCACTGGAATTGCTTTCCTGTAGTTAGTATCCCTTTTGCTAATTATGTGTCCAATACCAAAAATTAAACATTCAAAATCGTTGCTCGACATTCTTAAAAAGCTTTTTATACTGCCATCGCATCTCAATTCTCCCGTCAAAGGATCTGTATCATCTCTATTTAAGTCATTCAATAGATCGCTGCCACTATACCTTGCTCTTGCCTGCAATGAAGGTCGAACCCAGAATCTTCTCCGTCTTCTCAATTTACCTAGAACAACACACGCTGCCGCAGCAAGTACAACCTCTTCCGAATTCGACATTCTATATAGGCCTACTGTCTAATTTCTTTGTTGCAAGTTGCAGTACAAATTAAGCAAACTGTGTTCATGGTCGCAGAGACAAATTACAAACTTCCATCGGCAACTAGCGTCGGCAATCGGAGTTGGCAATTTTTGGTTGCCAATTCCGGTGTAAACGCGGCTTTAAGTCTAATATTATAAACTGTACCAATAGTAATCGCACATTCACAATTAAAAGTCTTGTCGGTAATATTTGTCATAGATTATAGATTGTATTTTCACCAAGCCAGAATCGATTATCTTTCCACTGTAGGAGTGTAAACATCATGGAAAGGGTTAGGCCTACATCTAGCAACTCACGCGCAGTCGGCTCTTTTGATAACATTCTCACCGCCCACCCGCGGCCTCGGCCACTATGCCGCGCCCGCGCCGCATCTTTCACTGCGTTACTGTTTGGCTTGTGCAATCACTTTCACACATTCACTCTCGTCATCATGAGGATATTATGTAGCTCCCACCATACCGCGGCCGCACAGCATCTTTCGCTGCATCGCTAATTTGATTGTGCACAGATTCACTCCTGTTCTCATACTCTTGCGTAGCTACCAGCACCGCGCAGTCTTCCGTTCTGTAAAGTAAAGCAGTGACAGCGTAACCGAATAGTGCAACTGCTTGTGCACTTTTTCTTAGTAATTCTTTACATAATATACTTTATATGATTAAAACAACTTCTACAATGTGCACGAAATAGAAGTGCTTCTTATGGATATACTATAGACAAAAATATAGTTTCATCTTTAACTATTGACATAGTTGTTATCATTAAAACTAGTCGTGGCATATATTTCTATTGGTTTCGACATATTCTCAAAATAACATAAAAAATTAAATATTGGCACAAGTTTTTGGGATCCAGTTTAAGTTCAGATCCTTTTAAGGTTCCAAATTCAGCATTACAATATATTTGAGCTTGAAATCCAACAAAACCATTCTCTGTATGTTGACACTGTTTTATTCAGTTGCTCACAATTCATTTTGGGATTGCATTGTGTTAATTATATATTTATTTATATAAAACTCATAGCTCTAGCTAGACCAGTATATTAATAATAATTCTAATCTAGGCTTAACCTACCAGTCTGTAATAGTGTAGGCCCATGTAACAGCAATCGGTTTCACTTTTTTGGATTCCTCAAGCTGCAATTCGCTGTTTGTAATTTGTGACATGATGTTTGTATTACACAAAATATTACAGTAACATATTAACAATTAATTACATCAAATGACAATGTATGATTTCGGAAATTGTTGTTAAATAATTTCAGTGATGATTTAAAACCCAAAATAATGCTTTATTAATTAATGAAAATTGTAGTTATAGTGAATCATATATAAAAAACTCATGAAAACTAAAAATTTAAATTTGATCTACTTCGTCATTTATAAAGTTGCTTCATAAGTATTATAATTATTAAAAAAAAAAAAAATGCAAACCAATTTTACATTTATTTCAGATAACCGATTTCTCTATTTCTTCAGTATAACATCCATAACAGTTGGTCTGACCATGTGCAAGTGCAATCGCTCATTTTCATATTACAAGTTAAAATATTTGTTGGTAGTTAAATATTTAAATTTCACCCAATTGCCTATCCATTCTACTTTTTACACTGTATAGTATGATACATTATATTTTAATAAATGGATTGAAATAGTTCACTACTAACAACAGCAGCTACTTACATTATTGGTATTATAATTTAGTTTATAAATAGTATAATATATCAAGATAATAATATTTATGAATTTTATGTTATGAAAAGTGTAACTTGCAACATATAACCAGGAGTAATCATGTGTTATAGAAGTATGATACACAATCGTGGTCTTTCACGTGTACCAAGGTTGAAATGAACAAAAAAATAATTTTTCACAGGCTGAGGGGTGTGACACAATGTTCAGCTGCTGGTGAATGAACAAGATGGAAGACACGACAGACACGGTGGGGAACATGGAAGCAATGGAGACAGGCAAGACTGACAGCCCTGAGAGCGGGCGACACAGCAGAGCAGAAATGTTGCCTCTGCCAACTGAATCTCAAGGTGAGAACATCTTGTAACAGACAATAATGCAAAGATACACAAGATAATGGCAACAATAAGGTCCACTACAACTTGTCTTTCTGAAGATCTAGATTAAAATGAGGTGTACCATTCTGTTAGATTAATTTGTCATACTAAAAAAAATTAGTTAATTGTGACTATTAGTATAACTACTAAATACTATCCCCCTCTCATAGATTTTAATGATGTTGATTAGGAAGTATCTGTGAATAGGTCTGTATTTACCAATAGGTGAAATACATATTTACCAAATTTGAGGAGATGTCTTCACAAAAAAATATACTTTATAATTTCAAAAATTTCAAAAGAAACTATTTAATAAATTGGCCGGGTTAACCATTGTTAAAAGTAAACTGTCATCCATCCTGTTTAGTATCCAAGACTATTTTTGGAAAACATAGACAGCAACTGTACTAATGAGATTACAAAAAGTGCCTTATAAACAGGAATCAATAAAAACCTTGAGCTGTTCCTACTGACATTATTGATATTAGGTAATGTCTGAAATGTAATCTGATCATTATAACTACGATATGGATTCCAGTTGCTCAACATTGTAAACTGAAGATCAACAGGTAGTATTTTACGTGATTTACATGCTCGTATTGCAATCAGGAGTGCAAAGCTTTCTTCTTACTGGGACTCATTGAAATCTTGTTATTGACCTTCTGTCTATTTTTAATATATTTATAAAAAACAGGTTGATCCCCTTTTAATTTATTTGTTTTTGAGCTCAAAGTTCAACGGGTTGTCTATCTGTGTATCCATCTGCCTGTGTGAACTCTTGATAGAAAGTTTCTTTAGACTTCTTAGTATATACGTTCCTTGTGGTCCAAAGAAGATCCTTCTTAAATACTCAAAGGGTAGATCGCCCCAAAAGTTTTGTAAGTGTTCTAGAAAAATCTTGTATATGGTTCTGTGCAGAATATGGTTCTACGTGGACACTAGTAGTTGGAGTAAGATCAAATCCCGTACTCAGTCTGGGTTTTTCGTAAAATTTTCCAGAGCCTGTGCCCTCAGGAGGGCCCTAGTCAGCCCAGCCACACTTCAGGAGCTGGCTTTGGCCTTCTGAGGGTACAGGCTTTGGTAAAATTTTCTGAAAAACTGGTCTGAGTACGGCCCTGAGTAAGATACCCACCAAAGCTTGTGGTTCTCATATGTTACATGCAGGTGTTGGTGGTATGCATTGCTGGTAGAACCTCCCATTCCTTCCTCTATAATAACTATTATATATATTCTCTATTTTATTATATTGTATTGTTGCCAATGTAAAGTAAATATTAATATGAACAATATATGATTACCGTACTTATTTTTAAATTTATTAAGTAATTATTATTTGTATTTGACATTCTCTGAGGCCTGAGTAATGGGTTCTCAGCAATTTTGGCACATCATACTGGGAGCAGTATGCCTCTAAGCGTAAATAACACTTCATCATGTCAGTTGTCCCAAAGGGACCAAATTGGGAGAAGCATTACACATTAAAGAGTATACCTAAAACTTGCTTGTTACTTATTGTACTATTTACTTATTGCAGAAACAAATTCACACGATGGGGTTGACAACCCTGGATTTGAGACTGACGAAGTAAAGTTACCCCTGAATGGCACACACCATCATGACCCGACGAGTAATGGGTCCTTCTTAAACACGACAATGACAAGTAAAACAGAGCCAGACAGCCCAGAGACCAAGAAAAATGACGAGATGGCAGAGGCTGTCAATCTGGAACTTGTCAACATGAAACCGTTTGGCAATGGTATCAATGGAATACCGGTCAAGAAGGGCGATTCCGCAGAAGTGGACATGGGAGACCCTTATGATGAGTACTTTGTCCCAGTCAACGAACATAGGAAATATATAAGGTAAGTGGGTGGTTTCTGTTAAAATCAATTGTCCTTTTGTTTTATTTGATTAGTTGTGAATTAACTTTTTATACAAATCTAATTAGAATTGTCAATCAATATAAATTAATAATATTTTACGAGATAATAATTATCGTGATGAAACTGCAAGGTAGGGCATGTTAAATTGTTCATTACCACAACACAACATTGTAACTACCAAGAGTCTCAGTGGAATGGATTCCAAAATTTGTAAAAGTCTACTTGTGGGTTTTGGACATGTTATGGGTAAAATTAATTTTAAATTAAATTAAATTTTATAACCAACCAGTTGATTTTAAGTTATTTAGTGAATTTAGAATAGCCACCTGACCATTATTTTGAGCAATAAGCTGTTTTAAACTAAACAAAATTGCATCAGACTCATTAAAATTGCAACTCTAGAAGTCCTTGGGGTAATGTCTTACAGTCAGATATATTTAAAATCCACAAAAGCTGCAACCAGTATGTAATAACTTTCTATTAATATCAAATATATATGCAAAATAATAGTTATAGATACTGGTACCTAAAATTCATGTACACAAATTAATTAATTGGGGTTTGATCTATGTACAACTTGATCTTAATGTTGAAGAATTCAATGTTATTCTAATTAAAAAAAAACATTGATTAACTAGTTTGCATGGTTATTAAAATCATATATTATACTTTTTTGTATAGTATTAAAAAAAATGGAAGCTCAATACACTTTTAAGCCCTATTTTGCCCTTTGTATGGGTTATCAAACAGAAGGAGAGTCAATACAGTACAAGGGTTTGAACCGACTGAATCTCTCAGTGAAGATTTATTATATACAAAAATGGAGACATAGACCTTCTATTTAATAATTGAAAGGTATAAACCATTAGATAGACTGAACAAATATGTTCTTTATTTAACAAAACTCTTTTTTGTTGCAGGGGAGAGAAACTATATGTTACAAAAGATAAACGACATCCTCCTACCAAAAAGAAATGCGTGCTTGTCAGTCTGGGATTAGCACTTCTTGTAGGAATTCTTCTAGTTATTGCATTAGCTGCCTGTGAGTACAATATTATTACTTCAGTTTTCTATGCATAGGTATTACGACAGTTAAATATTACCTTATTTATCTTGTAAATAAGTACATTTAAAGTAAAATATTTATTACAGAGTATTTTTGAAGAAATACTTTTCATTTATCAGCTCAAAACAAAGACTATGAAAATATAGCTACAGGTAATATAACTATTTCCAGAAACAAAGGTAGCATTCCAAATAATCTTTTATTTCTGTCCAATCTTATTATTATTCTTCAAAACTTTTTGTAAGTGTTTTAGTATATATTATTATTATACGTAGTTCTTTTTATAATTACCTGTATGTTGACAGTTGGTGTATTATCAAACGACAAAGAGTCAACTCCTGTAGAAAGCAGAAACTTTGGTACAACTGATCTAAGGCTAGGTGGAGTGGGTGGAGGTTTAAATACAAAGGTGAGGAGTACAACGCCGGAAATACCTAGTAGTTCACTGACACCTGAGCCCCCTACATCACCCCCCTTCAAACCCCCAACTACAGAGTCACCATACTATGGTAAGTCTATTGTCAGTAATTTTTATTTATCTGAATTAAGAGGCAAATCTAGTTTTTAACCCTTGAAGTGGCAATAGTCGGGTAGCGGACGATTCTAACTATGTTTACAAGGTAAAATTCGTTGATTGACCGAAAAAAATGTAATAATTGTGTTTATCTCATGACTTCAGCTCTAATTAAGATAAATTCTCAAGGCATACCAGATTATACAATAAACAAAGGTTACACTAGTAAAAAGATAAAGTTCGAGCTTCCAATTTTGTTTATTGAACATAACTGAATGTCTTTTTATAAAATGTAATATAATAAGGAAAATAATTTCAAGAAGAATTAAAGAAGATGAAGAGAGAGGATATTTATAAGATTTTAATTTAGAAATGTTCCAAATGTTTCAAAATTTAAAAAATTGTTTATATTTGGGTTGAGCTCTTCTAATTCCCATAAAGTATAAGCTGTTAAGGATATTAGCTTAAATAGTTTTAAAATAAAACTGAATTTTAACAAGTTTCAATAACTAATTACTGAGACAAATTCTGATACTTTGTAAGAAATTGTGTATTTCATAAATTGAAAGCAATAATATGCTTAATTTCCAAATCATTCCATTATTACTTTTGTACAGTTAATAAAAATTAAAAGTGAAAGGTTTTCGTACAAAAGTAAGGTACTTAGTATTATAAAAAAATATTTAGTTTAAGGTTGGGAAGTACTAAGTATGATAGGTAGTAGAAATTAAAATGATTATTTATTACTTACTGACATCATATGAGTATTTATGGTGAAATTGACAAATAAAACCATATTACCATTTGTGTCAGAGTTCTGACTCATTTGCTTTGAAACTCAGACATCAATGATAAAAAAGCAGTTCTCGAGATTGTGGTGGCTTTCAGTGACCTTCACCTTCACCTTCACTTTTCTCAGAGACATTTTCTAAAAGGTGACATTTAAAAAAGAGTTACACATGACACCCCCTTATACTGTGGGAAAATCCACGTGCAGTCATAAGTTACAGCTAGTAGCTGACATCTTTCACACTGAGCTGCAAAATAAATTATTTTTAAAGCTTCTAAAATCTAGGCTCAAGTTTTTGAGATTAATAGAAGCATATTCTCAAATCCTCTCACTTGAAATTAGTATTTCTCAGTTTTAAGTGTGTGATTGCAGTGAAACAAGCTCTTGAAGGTCAAGTAACAATAGACAACATGGAATTTACCCCAGGACTCTCCAACCATAGCTCCATGGAATTTACAACTCTCGCCACATCACTTGAAGAAGAGGTAAACTGTTTAGAATAGTATAAATTTTAGAGAATATATAATAATTCTATCTATTTTCATTAAGTATGTTCAAGCAATACAAAATTACTACCACATCCTTTAATATTATGTTTTATCTCAATATATAGATTTAGTCTAGGCTAAAACTCTAACCGAAAAATTAGTTAGAAGTTGAGTATTCAATCTTTTTAAGTAAATTAGATTATGTGATTACAAAGTTCAAGGGATCAACTAGTACTGAAATCACTACTCATTAGAAATAATAATACGTTGAGTGCGGTGGGCCCACTGTTGGCTGCAGCATGTAACACAATACATTAGTGTAGCCTAGCCACTCACATTAGATAGTTGATTCTGTGCCATATTGTTGTTGATATCTTAGTGTGTTTTGTGACCGGTCTTGTTTGTTGTCCCACAGTCAGCTCGACCCACAGGTGGGCCTGACTAAAATCTGTAAATATATCAATATAATTATGTTTATAACACGGTTCAGTAATTCTGCATCATTGCTGACTGCATTTAGTGACTTCTGAGCAATTTCCAATTACCTGTGTTTTTCCTGTATTTGTAAAAATTCAACAATTTTGGAACAAATTTTGCTGCTACTCGTTTTATACCCAAAACATTCTAAAAAATTTCATGACATGAGGCAACTGTCAAAATCATCAGCAACTTCTTGGTAACCATTTCTTCCACTTTTTTCACGTTTTAATCAGTTGTTAATGCGCCAGTACGCGTATTAACAATTCTGTTGAAATACAATATGCAAATACAGTTGTTAATACCCTCTTCCAGGCATCTGGAGTGGTCATCATCTTTAATGTCTTCACGGACATCTTTGAAACGGTTAAACCACACATAAACCCTTTTTTTACTCATAGCAGATTCACCATAGGCATTTGTTAACATTTCCCACACTTTGTTAGACTTTATTTAATTTTTCAAACAAAATTACTGTATATACAGATAATGTATTTTAACAAAAACTCACTGAATTCAAAAAAAGATGTCAACCTTAGCAGCTTTTACTAAAAAAGTAAACAATGAATACAGCTGCAAATTTTGTTATACTTCAATAGCATGAGTACCAACATAATAAAAATAAATCTTTACAATCAAACTCTACAAACTTGCAAAACTAAACAATTCCAATACTTTTTGAACACACCTTGTATATTGTACAATGGAGTTTGATACTACTAATAATAATCATTTTGCTGTACAAAGTTTTACACACAGAAAATTCAAGCATATTAAAAAAGTATAGATAGCCGCTTGGTGGATGGCGTGCGGCTGACGCATGCGCAGAGAAGCCTATCCCCCTCTTCACCCGGCCACGTGGTGCAGTACAGTCACAGGTCGCATTTGTTTCGTTCAGTCTGTCTTCTGCTGCGTCATTCTGTTTAGTGGTGTCTGACAATTGTGATTGTTTTGTTTATGTGCGACAGTACGTTGTATTATTTTAGCAATTAGTGATGGCTGATCAAGGCAACAAACTATTTAGTTCAAAATTAGTGAATAAGGTTAAAAAGAGCCAAACTCGAGAAATAGTATCTAATGTAGCAAAATTTATGAAAGCCGAAGCCGATGCTGACCGGTTTTTGATTGACGTTAAGAAAGTTAATGCGAGAGTAAGTGCTGCCACTAGAGTTTCAGAAAGGACAGTGACAAGGATTAAAAGCGAGAGGAAAAAAGTAGAAGAATCTGGCTCATCTTTCGAAACGCCAAATAAAAATAGAATCTTACCTAAAAGAGTGACGGGGTTAGACGAGTTTAATTTGGGTGTTGTCAGGCGTATTGTGGATAATTTTTACGTCATTGAAAAACAACTTCCTACTTTAAAAGGTATACAAGATAAAATGCGATCAGACATTAATTTTACAGGATCTAAAAGCAGTGTAAGCCGCATCTTGCGACGAATGGGCTACAAGTGGAGGAAAACCAAAACAAACAACAAGATATTAATGGAGACTCAAGATATTTCCTACAAAAGATTTGTGTTTTTGAAAAAGATTTCTCAATACAGAGCTGAGGAACGTGCAATTATTTATACAGATGAATCATATAGTGATTCAACACACGTCTCCAAAAAAGGCTGGTCGGATGATTCCACAGCGGGTTTAGCTGTCCCGTTAAGCAAAGGAAACCGCCTGATATTTTTACATGCCGGGGGTGAGATGGGTTTTATAAAAGACTGCTTAGTTTTGTGGCAGGCAAATCACAAAAAAGGAGACTACCATGATAATATGAATCATGAAAATTATAAAAAATAGTTGACAGAAAAATTAATTCCAAACTTACCGCCTAGGAGCGTTCTAATAATTGACAACGCTTCCTATCACAACGTAGAAATTGACAAAAGTCCTACTTCAAATTCAAAGAAATGTGATATGCAAGCGTGGTTACTTGAAAAAAATATTCCATATTCACACACTATGTTAAAGGTAGAACTTTATGAGATTATAAAAGCTAACAAACCAGCCTACAAAAGATATGTTATTGACGAGTTTTTAGGTGAAAAAGGACATGTAGTCCTTAGACTACCTCCATATCATCCAGAACTAAATGCCATCGAATTTATCTGGGCTGAAGTAAAAAATTGGGTTGGTGCTCACAATGTACGCTTTAAAATGGATGAAGTCATAAAATTGGTAAATGATAAGTTTGATACGGTTGATACATCGAAAAAAATATGTGAACATGTAAAGCAAAAGGAATTAGAATTTATAGGAAATCAAGGACCAATTGAAAATGTTATCGAATCTTTCGTTATCAATATGTCCGGAATCGAAGAGCTGGGCGATTAAATTACATGTTATGATTTTATTATTGTATCACATAAATAACTGTAAATGTAAACGATTAAGTAAAATGCTTACTTTACATTTTTATAAGTTTTTGTTTGATGTTTTATTGTTTTTAAATATCACATTTAATTAGTAAGAATGTGCTGTAAAATACAAGGGTTTGCTAATGAAAACCGGTAGGCTAAAAAAAACCCTTTTATGTAATTGAAACTATTTCTAGAATTATGGCTGTAAAACCCTGTATCTAATAGTATGTAGAGTAAACAACAGTATACATCAAATTATATTAAATTATCGCAGTTGTCAGAATTCATGCGTAAGCTTGACTATAAGGAGTTTGGAACGGGCAAAGAACAGAGTGGACTGTACATACTTCTTACCGCGACGGCACGGGAGGGGAAATGTAGGGGGAGAAGTCTGAGTCTCTCGCTCGCTTCCCTCCCTACGCGCCAAGCACGGTGCTACGGTCTGTAATAGTTTACATTATTTATTCTGCTTTGGAGAAAAAGACCAAAGTAGAATACTTTTTTTAAAAAAGGTAGCATACTTAGAATGTCAAAATACAATATGAATTCTAAGTTCGTTATGTACTGAAAATATATTAAACAATTTCATAAGGATATTCCTTTTTTCTCTCCTGCAATAAAATGTATAATTACTGAGTGATACTATTCTTCAAAGTGACCCATCTACTCACTTACAGTACTCATTTCGTGATAGTTGAGAAATTGTCAATAAATTTTGAGTTTGTTTTGAGTTTGGGTACTATTAATTTGTCTTTTGTTTATTTATTTATTAGCAAAATTCTTTGGCCTTGCTTAACTAGCTATTGATATAAATAAATAAACGTTTGATTTACAATTATTATTGAGTTTATTTGTCACATGTATGATACAGGGTATCGTGAATTATAATGCCATGGGCACATAAAAAAAATTATATCCAACATATAAAATGTTTTGGTGCATGTTAGGTTTGAATTTATACAAAAATAGGTTTGAATTGTGAAAGATTTGGAATCTTAACTCTACAACTGGCAGTCGCCTGATTATCAGTCGATATTAATGTTTCTGTAGTGGCAGTCGCCTGAAAATCAGTCGATTTGACTCGTGCCCGTTTGACATCTGTTATAATCAATACACGAACTAAACTGCAATGATTCATATACCACTGGAATCAGAAATAGTTGCTGATTTGATCGATGTATTTTGTTTTGTTTTGTATGCCATGATTTAAGTATGACATATTGAAAACGAGAGTTGTTTGTAAACAGTCGGCCATTGTTGTTGTATTGTTACCCGGTCGCGTTATTCTTGTCCATCTAAAACGTAAGTTTATTACATGAAATAAGTGTTTTTATGTAATAAGTGTGTTTATTTATGCGTATAAATTCTCGTAGATTGTGTTTTATCAGTTTATTTTGTGATGTTATGAAGAAATATATGTGAAAAAAATATATTAGTGAGCTTTTGTATTCTAGGCTATGTGCAGTGTTGTGATAGTTTTAGTTAGCTGTAGGATAGTTTTCATATGCAATGATCATGATATAAAGCTTCTTTATTTATTTTTATAGGCTTACTTTTAATGTATTTTATGAATTTTTTGAGTAATAATTAAGGTTTCGATGAATTTTATAACACATTCATATCCATAGCAACGAATTTAGCCGTATTGTACTTTCTTCAGTTTAGAGTATTTTATAATTGTTTTAATAAAAAAAATGTAGTAAACTATACATTTTCTAAAACTATAAAAAATTTTCAACATTTTGGGTATTTTGGAAATATTTTTTTTCACACAATATGTCTTTTATAGGTGCACCCCCACCACTTTTACATACCTTTTTTTATTTTTGGAAAACAAACTTAGTAAAAAAGTGATAAATTTCTTATATATTGGGGTTTTTATTTTCATAAATAAAAAGTAAATTTTCTTGTGAAAACAATGATATATAATACATATAGGTTTATAATCAAATTATATGTTAAAAAAATAAAAAACCAATACTACTGCAAAACACCTCAAAATGGCCTGCCACTTGAGGACATTTCAACTGCCAGCTCGAGGGTTAAATTGGGTAGATCTTACTTGAGTTCAAATCCAGTTTTACTTTGTATGTTCCATTGACACTTATTCATCTTCCAATCATCCTTGTCGGCTTAGTGTAGATTTAATACTGGTAGTAGTAATCCTTGCAGATCTGAGAGTTCTGGTTGCCATCCAATATTCAAGTGTTCATCATGTAGTAAATGTCTTTTCTGTTCTTGGATTCAAAAATCGAGATTCACCAATTTAATACAAATAATAACATGTATTACTGTATTTAATAACTTAAATGTTGATTAACTTTGATGAAAAAAGGTTCTTCTCAGTCTCATATTAAGCCATCTTTCAAAAGAATAAAATTCCATTATTGTAAAGTCACCAGCTGATCTAAATTCACTTTATAACTCCAGATGTTGTAAACTTACTTTACATAACAATCTCTTTGTTTTTGATATGAAGATTTAATGTATTTTGTGGTATTTGGTCTAAAGAAATTACTTTATTTTCTCTGATGATTCAATTTTACAATAATTTATTTATGTCTATCTTATATGTATGATAATTTGTTTTATGTTCTCTAAAATAGGTTGCTAGTTATCTTAATTTTAAACTCTATTGATTTATAATGTTTATTGTAAGTTATCAAAATTGTATGGGTGTATGTTCTTCTTTTATGGATTCCTGTGTGTGTGTACATATGTGGTTTAAACTCCTATAGTTATTTATTAATCTTTTATAAACAAACATAAAATAATATGAACTATTAACTTTTCAAAACAAAACTGCAGTAGTGCCCATCTGGCACAAAATTTATGATATTCAAGTTTCTCTGTCACAATTCCATACACTAGACTTGATACCTATGGAAAGTGCTTTGAAAGATCTGTGTTTTTAAACATTTACCGTTCCATAACCTTATGATTGATTTGTTTAAAAAAGGTCATCGGTTACCACTGGTGATCGACCACTTTGTTTTTTGTCATGAACATTAATTCTTTATGAAACAATTGGCACCATTTTTAATTGTAGTATAGCTCATAATGTCTCCATACAGAGAATAAAATTCAAGACGAGTTTTCACTGGTTGCTTTTTCTTTGTCAAAAGAAATCCAATGATCCTATGCACTTCACAGTCATCGGGAGAGATAATTGTGGCAGCCATATGAATACTAGTTTAACCCTTTCTGGGCCAGTTGGCAATATATTGCCATCATAGACCGCGTCTGAAAAGTGCCAGGCGGCAAAATATTGCCGTCGGTGATATACACGAGAAGCACCAGGTGGCAATGTATAGTCTCCTTGATATTCGTCGTTTTCTGACATACGACGTCAAATGATTAAAGTTTTATGTTATTTTATTCCCTGGTATATTTGTAGATAATTAATATGAATATCATTTTTATTTTGGAGGTCTATGCATTTTTATTTCGTAATTAATTGTCACGTGACATTATCAGCTGTCTCGATCTATTGTTGTTAATTCTTTATGCTTTAGTGTAATCGTACTATTGTATGCTGGATTCTTCTTCATTATTTTATTTTGTGGTTGTAAATATTAGTAGTTTTAGTTGTTACATGCTCAGCTATTGTGTGTAGTAGTTACAATGACTGACAATTTGCGATCTCACGGGAGTGAAATTGTAAGTAGCACAATTGTAAATAGAAAAAGTGTAAATAAATTTCAAATAAAATTGTGTAAATATTTCTTGGTAAATAGTAATTTTTAACTGTATTGAAACTGTTTATGGATCCTACAATCATCTGTTTACCGGTACATCCATAACATGAATTAATGTAAGAGTCAGTTGCTTTAACACTTATAAAATGTTGCGAAGTACAATTATGCGTATTTATACAAAATGTGTCATAACAAATTTATTTATGAGAGAAATAACACAAAATTTTGTATGGTTGTTCCTTTCTAAATGTACAATATAATAAAATAGCTTCCCACAGCAAAATTATTTTTCCTTTATTAGTTATTTGCAAAAAAAAAATTAAAAAAATTTTATGGTAATCTATTAAAACATTATTTTTTAAATTTTAAATGACTTAAAGCTACATCTATATATTTTTTTGTTGATAGTATATATCTATACGAGTAATTTGGTGTAACTTTTAGGTAATTCTCTAATTTTTATGAAAAATTATAAATTTTAATCTAAGAGACTGCAAAATCGCCAATTTTAGCTTGGCACTTTTGAATAGTCACAAGGGGATATGAGATGTGAAAAAATTTTGCAACATCTCATATTTGGTCCTGGCCCTGAAAGGGTTAAACCACTTTGATTGGTATAGCAACTTTCACTAAGATCACTGCCAGATGCATACTGAAAGTACCACAAAATGCCACTCAGATTGTGCCTGTATCCCCCCGCCCCAGTTCAGCAAACAGATGCTTTGGCAACTTACCTTCCGAATGGCCCTCATACATACACATTGCTCATGTTCAAAGTACTGTATAGTTACAGTATTTCAGCTTAAAATATAGGTCTAAGATTGCAGGGTATAAATTTTGTTCCAAAGACCTCCTGTCCATATTCCCTTATAGAATATGTGATTCAGTAACAAGTTTTAATAGTATGAATTCTTTAAATAGTAAGTGATCTTGACAAGTAAATGTGGCTTGGTTATGTATTTGGTTATGTAATAGTAGTAGTTTAACTAGGACTTGGCTTTGGGGGAACAAATGCGATTGAAGAGGACACCGCACTAGGGGTGAATTATTGTTATGTGGAATATGAATAAATGTAAACTTAAATAAATTTGATATTACTAAGTTGTAGTAAAATATTTCACTTAGTATTTCAAACAAATTAGATTGCTTTCATAGTATATTTTAAAGGGCCTTTTGGGAGTTGGAGTTCTATTCCTATCATCTCACCCTCTTTATGTTATGCCACTGTCTAATGTAAAAGTCCAAATTACACAAATTAGTAATGTCCAGTACTATAACTACTTTGTAACTCATAACTCAAAGCATTATGATGCTCGAAATTGACTGTACCATTTTATTCCTTAGCTCAAGATGGCTGTGTTCGACCGACAGACACTGAACTACGGTCCAGCTTACATTTTCGTCAAAGTTTTAGAGTTCATGTAAGTTTTTGATTACGTAGTATTATAGTTATTTTAAGATAGTATTAATAATTGTTGATTTGATTTTTGATGCCATGAAAACTTTTATTTCTGAATTTTGCACCAAAACGTTACATTATACCACCTTACATAACATTAACATAATTTATTGTTGTATATGCTCACTAAAATCCTAGTAATATTATAAATGCGAAAGTACCTTTGTTTGTTTATTTTGTTCCCACGCATAAACTGATTGTACTAAAACTTTACATGGACATTCTTACAGTCCCTGAGATGAATATAGGCTTATTTTTATTTCGAAAATACCTCTATACTACGCCCTACAAGTCTTTGAAGTAGCGAAAAATCCTATCTTGGTCTCTAAAGTTGTGAAATATTAATTAAAAGAGAATGTATAATATAATCAATCGTTATGTGTAAACATTGCTTATTATTTTCATTTTGTTTACTTTAATAGTGAGTAAATTCTCCAAGAATAAATCTTGATCATGGCAACAAGGCAAACTCAACATTGGTGTTGAAAATATAATTCACTGTAACTAGCAGTAGTCATACATATGCAACACCTACTAAATTGTGTGCAAAAGAGTGGGTAACTACTGCTAGCAGTGCAGATATAAGAAAAAATGTAATCTATCTTTTACTTTACATTTAAAGACTGTTATAATACCTAAATTAGTTATCTTATGACAAAAGTAGGCTTCTCAGAGCTGTGTGTGTGTGTGTGTGTGTGTGTGTGTGTGTGTGTGTGTATTGTATTTTTTGTTTTGTTCCATAACTGAACATCATCCATGGAACATCAAAATGTTATGGAACAAAAAATACTAACATCAAAGTAAATTACAATGACCATAAACATACATTTTTTTAACACATTTTCTTGGTTGTGAGAAGAAGGCAAAATCAATATTGGCGTAGGAAATATAATTCACTCGAACAAAAAGTGCTCATACAGGTACAAAACCTACAAAATTGTATGCGAAGCTAAGTAACTGCTAGTGGTTTACACATTTGTATTCTAATATATACTCTATAGAACTTAGTCAATTTTTAGAAATGACTACAGTTTCAAATATTACTGAAACAAATTATGTGTATAAAACATTCTGCTCAAATTGTAATGTCATCTCACGTGTATACTCTTAAACAATTATGTCAGTGGTATTTCTTAGATCAGTAACATAGGATCTTTAGCAGATAATGTTAAAGTGTTATGTAAAATGTGAAGACAGAAGATAAAACCACAATTTTATGTACTAAATGCAGGCCAGGTAGTGTGGTGGTTAGATATCGTATTGGCTGGACTTTCAAGGAAGGCATCCGCAGTCCACCAGACCCTGTAACTGCAGAGACACTGAAGATGCGTTTACAAGACCATTTACGAGCACACGACGGTTTTCTCTACAACTACCGCCTACCCTTGCATTCACTACAAGCAGAACGTAAGCAGAATTTAGTATTCATAATTTAAATTTATATTAATTTCATGTTAACAAGGTCAACAAATTTACGTGAAAAATTTTTATTTCAAAAACTGAAAACATATGATAAACAATGTGTTAATTAATGATAGTTGTACTTTATAGATTACAGCAGAATGCAATCTACTCAAAATTATTCTGTGAAGTAAAACTATTAATACGAGTAAACATCATTTGTAGGTTAAGCCTTTTGCTTCAATATGTAAGACATTTCCGTCAGTATATAATCAATTTTTTTCTTGTCAAGAAAGAATAATTTTATAAAAATGTATTAACTACAGTAAACATATTATCATGAGATCTACACAGATCGTTTACTGCTTGGAAGGTGATTCTTGATCAGTATGGACAATAAATGTCAACACTAACAAGTGACTTTGTTACAGGGGTTTCAGATTCTTGTCAGATTAACAATGCAGGGTGTTCCCACCATTGTGAGTTTGACTATGATTTGCTGGAATTCATGTGCCACTGCCCACAAGGACACATATTGGGACTGGACCAAAAGACTTGCCAAGAGCCAGGTAAAAAACTAATAACGTTACTTTAATACAAATGTTTTTTTAGAACTTAGACTCTTAATTTATATTTATTAAGCACATTTAGGTTTATTTCAAGGAAATTTGCCTAATGCATGCAGTCATCCTCAAAATAAAATGTATGTAAAATTCTGGAAACAAGTTTTTAAAATAGTTTTGTTGTATTTCAAAATGAATTAAAAATAATTTGTAACATATTTTAAAGTAACTTCTAAACTTTTTCACTTAATTTAAACATAACTCTTATTTTAAAATTATATTCTCACTAGTGTACTTTCTTTTAGTAACCATTGAAAATGATTTTATAACTCATTTTAAAATTATTTCCAAATAAGTTTTTGACATAATATTTAAATGATTGTGCCATAGTGAATTCGAAATAATATAAAGTAATATCATACAGTTGTATATTAACATTGCAACTTATTTTAAACTTGCAACTTATAAGTTGCTAAATAAATAACATCTAAATAAATTTCATACATAATTTTGAATACATTTTGTTTCACTTTAAATCAGTTGCAAAGTTGATAAGAAACTGTCTTCAAATTATTTTTATGTTCGCTTTAATATCTTCTTCAATTACATTACATCATTTTATAATCACATCTTAAGTTATTTTAAAATAAGTTTAATATTAGTAACAGTGGTCAATCGAAATTCAGGGAGCAGAGGCAAATAAAATAGCTGCTTGATGACATTGTGCTTGACAGGACCTTGTAGATATCCATCAGTGGTGAAGATATGGTGAAGGAATGGAAAGTGACTAGTTTGTTGCCTCAAAAGCTTTGATCCCCATTCCCGGTGAAGAGAAGGGATCCCTGTATAAAAAATATCAGTATAATAAGTTTGAGCATCTTTCCACAAGAACTAACCTAAAACAAAATTTTTAAAGAGCAGGTAATAGAATATGTACCTACCTGGTTTGTAATATCAGCATAATAGACATAAGCTTTTTCCGTAACGAATGACTAGAAGACAAGAGCAGAGCCCAAGTAGTGAAGCAGAGCGTGGGAAGGGGGGTTATGCCAACAAAAATCACTTGGTGGCTTTCACAGCACAATGGGTCAAGCGATTATTGTCACATGATAATAGACCTTCCACAATCTTGCCCTCTTTCACTATTAGCTACATTTCAAACATTTTAACTGAGCCTACTGACATGGCTCAACATTCTAACATTATTGGCTGAGATTTAACAAAATTTATTACTTGTGGGTGTGAAACATTTTATTTTTGTCTATCTGTCTGCACAGTATCTCGACACAAACGATGACCGTGAAATTGACTGTATGCAAACTAGACTTGGAATTTTGCATAAAGCTCTGTTTATATATGAGGAACACTGAGTTCAATGATGGTTCATGTCACTCCATGGGATTTGCAAGGGTGTTTGCCAAAAATTTTACATTGGTTTCATGGATAATCATGATGCAAACGAGATAATAGCAGAATACAGTAAATGAATATGTACACAAACTGTATACAGCTACGATATTTTAACTTTTATCTGAACATTGCTATAAAACAAAACTTTCTGAACAAAAATGTGAATGAATCATGTGGCAAGATATGAGAAAAATTTATCTTTAAACTTTAAATTTTGTTTGAAACTTAATTTTTACATAAACAAATGTAATTTCTGTGATGGTGCATGTCCAAACATGGAATTTATCTTAGTGTCATTGATGCCTATTAGTGAGTAACCCAACACAACTTCTCTTTTGTCTGCCAAGAGGATGTAAAAATCTATTTCCTGTATGATCTGTCTATCTATCCACAGGACACCTAGAGAATGAAATGAGCTAAATAGATTTGAAATTTTGCATGTAACCTTAGCGAAACCAGTTACACAACACTTAAGAATGTGGTGTACTCTTACCTTGTTATTTATTATACAACGTAAATTGAAGTGACTATGTTTTTAATTTATAATTTTTACTAGTAACCATAAAATAATAGGCAAAAAATAATAACCATGAGATTTAATATTAAAATTGATTTACACAACGAGACAAAAATATAAAGATTTAATGTTGGAATCAAATAACAATACACTTATATTGAAGAGAATGTAAATTAAGTTATTTAAATCATTAAAACTTATAATATTGTAATAGTTCAACATTTTTAAGTCTTGTCAACGTCTATTTAAAAGTATCAATCATTATAATCAATAATAGAGCAATTATATGGAAACGTTTTATAGTTATATGGAATAACTAATAAATAACAATAATGAAATAAAATCCGTGTAAAATATATGTTAAAACTAGCACATACCTGCTGCTTCATTTACAATTTCTATCCAACATTCCGTGTATTTGTTTGAATAGTTCCCAAAATTTCAGTAACACTTCAACTATTTTAGATCAATGAAAAAACTCCAAAGTTTACACAATAGGGTTTTATGATATTTTAAAAATGGAATTGGTTCCTATCATGCATCAAGTACCAATTTTTTAGTGTTCATGATTAAGACAACCAGAGGTTCAGCAACATTGTGAGTAATTATTCTTATTTCAGGTTTTGCACTTGTAGTTCAAATTAATTATATTTCCAATGCAAAATTGGAGTTTATTATTTTGCCTGGGAAACAATATAAATGCACCTATGCATAATTTTTAATAAGATTGGAATAAAAATAGTACAGTTTTCTAAATTGTATGGATAGCCTATAAATATTGTTTTTGAAAATTAAAAACTAAAATCAACATCAATAATAACAACACATTTCAATCCTTACATTATGACAGTTGCTCTTGCTTTCAATCCATATTTTTAATGTCATACTATTTTCTTGGTTAGTCAGAATTATATCAGTATTTATATTCCTAATCAGTAATGTATATCAAACAGTGAGAAATGGATTCCTTGGCCCCTTGATGATTTATTATCATAAAATTTGCATTTAGTGTCATGCGCATGTGTGTGAATATTGTATTTTCTTTGTGCACATTCAGTTACCTCAGAATCCAATCATTACAAAGTATACAGCTCATGATTAGTTTTGACCTTATATCTCGGCTACTTACGTAACTATGATACAGGATTTCTGAAGCATTTACATGAACTTCATTAATTACAACAAGATTACTACCATAGCTGCAGTGAATTTGCAATTTCATATAGTTTTGCTGCCAGTCCACATTCCCTACATGAACGACATAGATGAGTTATAAAGTATCACTATCATGGTTACCACCCTTCTTATACACTGTTATGGTTGTGTATATTTTCTTTTTCATCTCTTTTCGTTGGCAATATTTGAAAAGTAATTCTTTTTATTTTTATTTTTTAGAGATTATTACTAAACTTACATTAGTTAAGGAATTCTTGTATCTTTTCAGATTGTAGGCAAATTTTATCAGTTTATTTTACGGTAAGCAATAAGAAATAGTCAATAGCTAAGAATAATACAAAATATAAATTAAATTTTTACTTTTTATAACACACTCTAATTATCATTGTATTTTTCCAGTTACTGAACCTAACCATGCACAATCCGACGAGGCAATATCACATATAGGAACAGAACATGAACCATCTCATGCACCAGAGTCTTCATCTGAAGCTGAACCATCGTCAGAACCAGAACCATCAGCTGAACCAGAACCATCAGCTGAACCAGAACCATCATCAGAACCAGAACCTTCATCCGAGCCAGAACCTTCATCCGAGCCAGAACCTTCATCCGAGCCAGAACCTTCTTCCGAGCCAGAAGCTTCATCCGAGCCAGAACCTTCATCCGAGCCAGAACCTTCATCCGAACCAGAACCTTCATCTGAGCCAGAACCTTCATCCGAGCCAGAACCTTCATCTGAACCAGAAACATCATCTGAGCCTGAGTCATCAGCTGAATCTGAACCAGAAACCAAATCAAAATATGAACAAACTCATGAATATATAGTTGAAAATCAGCCAGAAATTGAAATACATCCTATACCAACAACAATACAACCTGAACCTAAAACACAATCTGAGACAGAGAAACTAGAACCTGAACATTCTGTTGACTCCCAACCCTCTACTGAACCCCAACCTTCTGTTGAACCACAACCTTCTATTGAACTCGAACCTTCTACTGAACCTGAACCTTCTGCTGAGCCTGAACCTACTGCTGAACCAGTACCTTCTGTTGAAGCAGTACCTTCTGCTGAACCAGAATCTTCTGCAGAACCAGAACCTTCTGCAGAACCAGAACCTTCTGCAGAACCAGAACCTTCTGTTGAATCTGATCCTCATTCTTCTATCAAAACAGAACACAAAACAGAGCCAGAACATGATTTGGATGTAGAATCTAAAACAGAACAAGAACCTTCTGCAAAAAATATTTTGGAAACAGATTTAAATCAGAACTCATGGGTGGACCTTGGAATGCACTTATTTTCAGAAAAAAATTCAACATCTGAAGTTATACCAAATGAAACCACTGAAATTATGCCAGAAAATGAAAATAATATGATGGAAGAACGTATGCAACCTGTTATTAATGTGACAGATGCCAATGTTAATGGAGAGCCTAAGTCAGAGGACTCAGAACATAATTCAGACACAGAATCTGAAAAAACAAATGAAATGGTAGATCATTCTAACCATCTGATTCAAGATTCAACCGAGTCAAGTTCTTTACCAAAAGTAGATGACATAAAAGATGGAGATAGCCATTCTGAGGGTGAAGGAAGGTCCCATAGTGATGAAGATGTGTTTGAAGGAATAATAGTATCCAATTCTACAGAAGAAAACCACACAGAAGAATCGCACAGTATCAATGAAATTGAAATGAAAGAGACAAGTTCTGAAGTTCTTCAACATGAAGATGATACAAAGATGAATTCTAATAATCTTGAGAATGAAAACCACCAGGCTGACCCAGAAATAACAACTATACATTCAATGCCAGAAATTGTACCAGAAAGGACTTCTGAAGAATCTGAAGAACACAATACTGAATATCTGGATTCCTTCATGGTTAATGAAATGATTCCAATAAAAGAAAAAAAGAAAGAACCTCGGCTGGATGATGATAACAATAAAGAATCTAGCACAGAAAACAATGGTGAAGCAAATCATATAGTCACAGTATCTAATATAGAATCACTTAATGAGGATTCAACAAATGGTCCTGCTGAAGAGGTCGATCCTATGGAGTTTAGTGAAGGCTTAAACAGTGGAACACCTATTGTGAATATGTCAATAACAGAGCTAATGAAAGAGAAGGTTAATGGTGAATGGGACCTAGAACATGTGGGATTAGGTTCTACAACAACTGAAATCAATGTTGAAAAAACTACATTAAGAGATGATATTACCGCTACAGAATCAAAAACATTTTTAGAAAGTAATACTGAATTGCCACATGAATCAGAAAACAACATTTCTAGTGATAATAAATCAACTCCAACAAATAATTCTTCTGAAAGTAATACTGCTTACAGTGTAGAAAAAGTAAGAGATGGATCAATTCAGGAACCGGAAAACGAAACAAATATTGAAATGAAAAACACAACAGAGTTACCCATTAACAGCATATTTGCTAATGATGTAGTAAGCACTATTCATCCTTTGTTTCCAGTAGTATCCAAATCAGAGGAAAACATAACAACGCAAAATGTTGTCAGCAATGTAACTTCAGAAAAAGAAGAGAAGAAATCAGATTTCTTTTTGATTGAGGCAGAAACAACTATGCATCCATTATTTGGTAAAGATATCATTCATCATACAAGCAACAATACTATTTTAAGGGTTGAAGAGGTGAGTGATCCTGTTTCATCAAATAATTCAATAAATATTATGGAAATCACAACAACTAAAACTGAACAGGACAGTACTACTGAAACAAGAAGTATTTTGAATAATATAGCAGAAAATACATTTAATCCTCTGTTCACCCCAGAAAGTACTACAACTACTGGAAATCCTCTTAATGATGTAAAAGAAAGGGAAATTAACACTAGATCAAATGTACTTCATGATAATATAGAGAGCAATGACAATACAATCAAACCTGTAAATGGTGAAAAGGAGTCTGTAATTGAGAAATCAACTTTAATTCCAGTGATAGATCAGAATGATAGTGCAAATAATGTAGATGATAAAGGTAACATATATGAAGAAACTACTCCTTTTATTAATACTCATAATGATCCAAGAATTGGTGTGCCACATAAAAATGAAGATTACACCCTAGAGAATGCTGAGAGTAATATGACATCCACTGATCCGCGTATTGGTGTCATAGTAAGCACTGACAAAGAAATTAACAAAGAGAACGGTATAAATACAAATTATGATCCAAGAATTGGTATCTTTGAGAATAAAATTAATGATACAAATCAAGAACTAGTTATAATAGAGAAGAGTACTGAAGTTACATCAATCAACACTGGAAATGATCCTAGAACAAATGAAAGAGAAAATAGTTTATTCAGTTCTTCAGATGAAGCAGAAGCAACTTTGGCCCCTTTATTTAGTAAAGAAATTACAACTGCCTCTAGTCCTAGTTTAGAAGTTGTACTACAAGCAACATCAACTAGTCCAAGTGTAGTACTGGACAATTTAGTTAATGAAAGCAACACAAGTGCTGTTAACCCACAAAATACAACTTCTAACGTTTTGGACGAAAACTCGAGTTTCCTTCTTCAAAATCCGTCAGATGAGAATATAGAACAGAAGCAAATCAATGAATATGGTTTAGGAGAGGAAGCCAAGATAAATACTAATGGTCTAAATGATGTTCAGTTCAATAATTCTTATGATCAAGGCTTGATTTTACAAAACATAAGTAATGAAGATGAAGAACCTTCTGAAAAATATATGTTCAGTGAAAAGGATTCATATGATAAAAGTGAGTTGAAGAAAAAAGAGAAGAAACCCATCAAAAGTGATGATCCTGAACTGATAAAAAGTTTATATGAAAAGAAAAATAGATTAGAAAAGGAGAAGAAGAATGAGAAAAATAATTTGTCCTCACAGGTTTTTGATGAGAACAACAGTAGTACAGAACCATTTACAGCTAGTCAAGTAGGAGCAAGTTCAACAGAAAGTAACTTTTTAACAGCAGTTCTAGATGTATCAGAGGTCAAACAGGACTATGGAAATGGTGTTTATGAATTAGATGATCGAAAAAGTAAAAAGAAGTTCAACAAGAAGACGGACAGTACATCTCAAATAGGAAATGAATTTGATGAGTTTAATGGTTCACTGATGCATGATAATGCCACTGTGGAATCAAGAGATTTGGATACAGATTATGTTATAACTGACTTGCCTGATGTAGTATCATCATTTTCAACAGAAATGACCGATTTAAAAGAGAAAGTAGAAGAATCAATCAAACCTGATTTAATGAGTGTTAAAAAAGTTTATATTGATGACGATGGCAATGAAGAAATAAATCAGACTAAAACAGCAAACTTGAGCATTTTATCTATCAAAGAGACTACTGTTAGCCCTTTGTTTGAGAATTCTCAGGTTGAACTCCTAAATACCACTGAAACTCTTAGTGGAACAAGTGATACTTCCATTATGGATAAATCAACTCCATTTGGCTTTTCAAAATGCGCTTCAGGTAATTATAACTGTCATACTAAAAATATATCTATGTTTTTTTGTCTTCTTCCATGCTAATTATATTAAAGCAAATTCTATTATCAGGAGAATTTAACAAAATTAATATTTATTTAGTACCACAATACCATGTTATCATCAGGATCTTATTTAGAAGATTCATTGATTTTGTATTTCTTTCCAATTTAAAATTCACCTGTTGTTTTACAGCTAGTAGATAAAACTAGTTTCCTAATTCATTTAAAAAATTAACAATCAAACAGTAAAAATTATAACACTAATTGTATAACTCTGCGAGTTTGTTTAGTTTGGAAAGCACCAATAGAAGTCTTAAATTTGGTCAGTCTCTACTAAGATACCAACTAATCCATTTTTTCTCAAATATATTTTACAAAAATAATAGGTTAGACTACCTTTTTGCTTCATGTTGCTCATTCTGCAAACAGTATACTATATCTGCATGAGTCCTGTCCAGGTAGAACTTGAACTAGTCTGCTATATCATGCTATCTCTTACACAGACTAATCTCAAACATCTTCACCATATAACCAACTGTTTAATTTTAAAACAATTTTTTAAAGATATCAAACAATATACACAGATGAAAATATTAAAATAAATAGTTCAAAATAAAACAAAAATTAGTCAATAAATTTTATTTGTGTAGGATTCAGATTAAAATCAATTTATGTCAAGTAGATCTGTTGAACATTAACGTTTTCATTACAACATAGCAATAAAAAATCAGTAATAAATAACTTTAATCCTGTATAGATACATTATTATTATAATAGTCCTCTGAGTGAGTTGAAACATATTCCAATTATTATATATATATATATATATATATATATATATATATATATATATATATATATATATTATATAATTAATTATAAATGTATTATTGTGTAAATGTTAATTTTTAACACCTAATTGACCTAAGATTATTCTGTACAGGGCTTGCTTCATTAACATAATATTTTTATATTTGTAAATAGCCACAGTTCAGCAAATAAAAGTCTGTTTAATGTGTCTCAGGTCAATTTCAATGCATCAATGGCACTACAAGAGAGGGGGCTTATTGTGTACCACTCTCAGCCAAGTGTGATTCTGCCAACGACTGTTCCGACGGTTCTGATGAACTGGGCTGCATTCAAGATGGCTGTCCAGGGAACTTTCAGGTAATTAGTTGGCTGATAAAATTCATGTATACTATAAATGACTGACCATAATATTAATCAACTTCTTGTTACTGTCACGATAATCTAATCAAGTTACTGTTTCACAAAGTCCCTGCAAAAGAGTGTGTACTGAGTGACATTGAAATAAAATTTCTTAAATGTTGCTATCAAAAGGAGTATGTTTAAAAATTCAAAAACATTGGTAAATTAAGGTTTGTGTATAAAAACTTAAGTGATCTGTTATTTTGTATTGAATTATGTATTGTTTGGCAGTGTTCAAATGGGCAATGTCTGAAGAGAGATCTTGTGTGCAACAACATAGTGGACTGCAATGATGGAAGTGATGAGGCCAACTGTGGTAAGACTTTTTTGTACTTTATTTTTATACATATTAAAAAAATAAAATAAAATAGTTATAAATATTTTATTTTGTGAAAATAGTTAAGGAATATATATATAGCTATTTTCTTATAAATTTATACCACAACACAAAAAATGAACTTTGTATATCAGGTCAATGACCTCTCTTTCTTTCAAGTACTTTCCTTAACAAGCCACTGACATTTTATAGTATTCTCATTTTTGAAAAACCTCTTTGAACTGATTGTTTGAAATACTGCTGCCATAACCTTTGACCATATTTTACTCCACTTCATATCTTTGAAAGTAGGTATTATTTTCAAAATTTCACAGTGTTTAAAAATACCACATCTATTTTGTCTGTCTCTCTAGCCATTTTTGTGAGATTTTTAAGAACGTTGTAAGATAAAGCCATTCAAATATTATTTATTCCTTTTCTAATAGCTCATAATATTAATTTTGAAGTTTACAGTTTGTTTAAAGCTCAAAATTTTAGTTAAGTTTTCAGATATTTTTGTATGTCTTTTGATTTTCGTACTAACATTATATTTGATTTAAAATTAGAAATAGAGTTTATTGTTTGTTGGAAATATCTTTAAGTATCTTTTAACAGTTACTCATGTATGCACAGTGTGTATATATATATATATATAATAGTAATAATAAAACATGTAATAATAATATAATGTATAATGTATAGCTACAGTGAATTAAAAGCAGTGGTATTTATTAATCAATACCAGCACAAAGTGCTCCAATGTGCATGCACTTGCACAACCATGCATATACATAGTGCATGATAATGAGATCTTTATGCTACAAATTCTAAACTGTATATTAAATAAAAGTTCAAAAAAATTTACTTATTACCTATAAAATACTGTAATGAGTTTTAAAGTTGAAGTCATCACGCCTTAAACTTTACTAATATTGGACTGCGCTAAGAGTGCACTAATCAAATATCTCTTTATTCAAGAAATGTTATACATTATTGAATAGCATCAAGAACATTAAACTTATTACTAATCAATTCAGCTCTAGAACTGAAAACAAATAAAAATACCTATATACGTAACCAACCTAAACAATTGACAAACATTAGTCCCTTCAGTTTAATTTGAAAACTGCAATTACATGAATTATCAGAATATTTTTAAATGACAAGTATTTGTATTCTGATAGTAACTTATATTTCCTGAAACGTGTAATACCTACTTTGATTATTTTTGCTTACTACATAAAGATTTTTTTTTGTTGGTTTTAGATGAATGGAAGTGTGAGTTTGATGAGCTGCAGTGTCCATCAGGCCGCTGTGTCCCCGTGCTGTGGCAGTGTGACGGCAAACCTGACTGTGATAACCATACTGATGAGTTCAACTGTCAGAGTAAGATTAAATTCAGTCTTTTAAAACCTATTGTTACTATTAGGGAGTACTTGACTAGTGATAATACTAAACAAGAAATATAAGGTGTGGTCTGTTGCTTATTGTAAATGAGGTTTTCTTCAAGGATTTTCTAAAACAAAACAGCATGTACAATTTCTGGTTCTTTTTTACACATAGTAAAGTGAATTTAATAAAGCAAAATTAGAGCCACAAATCACATTGCTGCTTGGAATGGAATGAGGGGAATGGTCTCAAGACCCTCCCTTCAAAACGTTTTGTGATATATCATGACTTTGTAGTTTATCCAGAACAAAAACAGAACTGAAGAATTTGATAGCAGTTAGAGTACATGATCCATTGAGAGATTCTTGGTTCATACAGTAACACAAATATATTTTTATTCCTACTATTCTATTTGTTGTATTAAAGTAACAGTTATATTTGGGTTTGGTTGTAATTAGTAGTGAATTCATATGCATTAATGGTGTTATCCATATGATTTAAATTGTAGGAGTTTGCTAATTAGAACAGTGTTATTAGTATTTGTACTGTGTAAAAACTTTTAAAAATCCTATATTTTCGTTATTACTATGTCTTGTGTTAACGACTTAATTGTGAAACTAAATGACTGTCATTGATGACTGATTAAAGTTCTAAATTGTTTATAAAGGCTTGTATTTGCAGCATCTTGTGGCAACAATGAGTATCTCTGCCCTGAGGGCTGGTGTATTCCTCAAACATGGCGCTGCAATGGTCAACCAGAATGTGCTAATGGAGAAGACGAAAAACTTTGTGGTAAGTAGATTTTTATTTGTTAGTAGTCAGCTCCATATTTCAGATGCCACAATTTGATGTTTTGAGTAGTAAAATGATCATATTGTCACAAATTAATAAATTCTATCTACTACTAATAAATTAATTCATATATCTTTTGTGCAGATTTGTGTGTTCATTGTGGGAATTTCATGTATATTTGTAAGGTATTCCTTAAATTTAACTCAAATCTTATAAAAGACTAAATTACAGTATTTTAAGTCTGATTTTCTGATGGTAATAAACTAGTTTTGAGTTTATTAAACAAGTGTTTTGTAAGATACATAATTTATGTAGTGCCCATATTATATATAGGATATGAATATTCATAACTAAATATTTATTATACTACATGCTAAATGCTTCATTTAAGTTTTTAAAAAACCATTATAACCACACTATATTATAACCTTTATAACAAAACCACAATCGCCTATCACTTTAATAGCAGTATTATCATCATATAGTATGCTATTTTCAAACTTCTTAATCAGATTGAATAATAAATTTATTAGCAAAATATTGTACAGTCATATTTGGCAAAAACAACTTAAAATAATAAACTAAATATGCAAACTACATGCACTGTGTAGTCTTGGCAAAAAACCTATTTTTCTTCAAATGAAAATAAATTAATGGAAATTTACGTAATGTTTTTTAAGTAGGTTGTATAGTTTTCAATAAAAATTCTTTTTTTATATATTTGCAAAATTTTACCATTTTTAAATTTTAGTTTTATTTGTTATTATTTCCTTATTCCTTTCATTCTTTTAAGCTGTAACTGAAAATAATTATTCCACACAACTTTTGTAATATTATTATATATTTATACATTAATTTACTCGTATCTAACGATATACAGTTTTCCAGCTGTATAATATACTTAAGCTTATCATAAACTATGATAAGGTATCATAGTAAAAGATGTTGATTCTAGTGTATATATTTAGCTACTATTCTGTCTTTCACCAAAACGACACATATCTGTTAAGAAAGGTGCCACACTAAAGGTGTTAAGAAAAAAATTGTTTTAAAATCCTGTTCTAATACTTACACAAATACAACTGAAATGGCATTTATTAAATGCAAAATTATTGAAAAATATTGAATATTTATTATTTGTTTGAATTGCCATATTGAAAATTTCTTTCCTTCTATTGAAAACAATAAGATAATATATTATATTGTGATTATCGTTATATGCTAAGTGTGGGTTAATCACTTGGAACTCTTTAATTTTGTTGTTTTAGATTGCTCGGTAGACCAGTTCAGGTGTCTAACCGGAGGCTGTGTGGACGCAGCTCTGATCTGTGATGGAGTAGAACATTGCCCTGACAACAGTGACGAGTGGGAGTGTGTGCAACTCGACTCCATGGATTTGCAGATCAGGTGATCTAATTGCATCTCAACATTTATGCTATACATAATAGATTTTGACGAGTTTGAAAACAATTTCAATGTTAACATATTTTTTAAATAGAATAACATTTATTCCACATAGCGTTGTCTCATCACAGTAGCATTGCATGCTAATAAAGATTCAGAATAAACTATTGACAAACTCCTGACTATTGATATTGTTATTGAGAAACCCATACTAGAAAAATATATGACTTTATATTAAATTGTTATTTAATAAGTGTTATAAATAATAGTCAATGTATATAATTGCAACAATAATAATAGTATTAATAAACAATATTCAATAGTAAGGCAATAGTTTATATGACAAATAAACTAAGGGTAAGGGTTAAGATTTGTGAATGTCCAAAGAACAGCCCATATGACGTTTGATGGGTCAAATTATTGTTCTTATTATTATTATTCTTTTTTTCTAATAAATATACATATTCAATTCCAGAATCTCTCACTTGATATTAAACCGTTTTGATTAAAATACAAAATGTAAATTTTATTGTTTTCAAAAAAACACTTTATTTGTAATCTTTGTCTGCAAATTTGTCTTAAATTTGATAAGCTAAAGAGTAATGTTTAAGAGAGCATTTTTTTAATAAATCACCTATAATTAACTTATATCTATTGTTTATCAGTTTAGTTAATTTGTCACAGAAGACAGTTTAGATGAGATGTGATATATAGGCCAATATATAATTACCAATAGGTTCAAAAATTATTTTGTGGGTTAAGCCTAAAAGTAACTTAACCATGAGGAATACAGATACACCAATAGATAAGTGTGATTTAGATGGTCCTTCGAATATATTTATTTTATTCTAGTTAAAGTACAGTGAACAATTCAAAGCTATTGCGCCCATTATGTTTTCATTTTTCTTACTGCACTCAGGTATACAAATATTTAGTAATATAAACTATTTTTATTATTGTATTATTTTAATGACTGTGCTTTGTCTGTTTTATGAGAGAACTAAATATTTTGATTGTGACCCGAAATTTGTGCTATATCACATTTTTGCCAGAGATTTAGCTTTATCTCTAGGAGGCTTATTATTTTCAATTATTTATTCTAGATTTGATTTTATAGTGTTCTTTGTAATCTCAGTAAAAAAGGAGAAACTACCTATTGCATAAAATGAACCAATGAGGTAGTTTCATTATTATGTTGTAATATTGGCAGAACCAAGGACAATGAGTGGCTACCAGTATGTGCCTCCCAGTGGACGACAGAATGGAGCAATGCAGCGTGCCAGGGACTCGGGTTTGCCAAAGCTCAGTTCACAGAGATGCGGCCAGCAGACTCCAACTCAACACCACACTTCTCGCTCAAGCCCGAGGCTCGCTGGGACTCTGGACATCGACTGACTGCTGCAGTTTCTCGCTCAGATGAACCCTGCGAGGCTTTTGTTGAGATTACTTGCCAAGAATTCAGTAAGTTTATTATTTCTCCAAGTGAATTTTTAACAATACTAACGATGTTGCACCCTATCCTGTATACAGTATTGGACTGAGTGTGTAACTTAAGAAGTTTTGCCAGTAACATAAATGGAAATGAAAGTGGTAAGTCTATAAAAGAAATAATAAATGGGCACTGATACACTGAAAGTATGGATTGGTTATCTGACTCTGTGCATATGCAGATCAGAATGTTGCAAAGTTGCAATTTATGTTGAGTGGTAAAATTGAAGTGTTTTATAACAGAATAAGATCAGCAGATGGAGAGGAAAAGATACATAGGTCTTTAACTATGATCCAAAATTGACAATACCTGGATTCTAAATTACAGTATCATACTATGAGCACTTACTGAGTGTTGGGAATTGAAAGAACTATTAACATTAACATATACCTTTGTCAACAGTCATTACACTACAATAGTTTTGACTTTTGGTACGTCATCTTCTGGTATCAATAAGTCCTGTCCTGTCCTGTCTTCAGCTGGCCACAATGTTATATCATATTAAATAATTGTGTGTAATATGCCTATCAAATGTGTGTTCCGTTATTTATTTATCTGTCGTAATTTGTGCTGTGTTTGTAAATTTTAAACTATGACGACTTCAGATGGATAATCCTCTCTTAACTTATTGATGCCAAAAGATGACTTACTAGAAGTCGAAATTATAGTAGTGTTATGACTACTGTTTGATGAATGTATTTTAATAGTCAATTTGCCGTTCAGAGCTATAATAATAATTTGAAAATTACTATAACAGTACTTTAATAGAATTCATTATTAACCCTTATAACGTCACAGACGCCGTATGGCGCATAGACAAACTATCTCCAAACGGCAAAGACGCGGTACGGCGCATCGACACAAAACTGCGTCTATAGCAAATTTAAGTTCCTTTTAAATCCGATCAATGTCACTAACGGTATGCGTCAACCATGTGTGTGGGTTATTGACCTATGTTAAGCGTCAAAATATAGCTGTCGCGTTACATTGTTTGAAACAATAGACACTCTCCCCGCCACACGGCACAGACGCCGTACAGCGCGCGCGCTTTTGTTTGCAGTTTGGCTTCAGGTAGTGCATGTCTAACTATCGCTGAGTTGGTTTCCTTCGTCGTGTTTTCTGTTTATATGGTTTTTATTTATTTGTTAAAAGTATTGATATCTTAGTTTTAGTATTCATTTAGTGTTTTTTAGTGTCATTTTAGTGTTTAGTGTCACCTATTTAGTGTTCAGGTACTTTGGGATTATACCGACCACACCAGTATGAAGAACACAAAAATATAAATTTATAGCTAAACAAACATGATAGGACGAAAAAACAACTCTTTAATTACAAAATTACAAGCATTTCCAGGCATTGTGATCGGTATTGTTGTCGCTGTTATCTTATCTTTCTCGAGAATCCCGATTACGACAGGCCACGCGGCATCACATGATTTGCGCGGGTACATAATTGCCTTTCCATTACAATTCAATTTATATTTCTGATCAGATCCTCTAGAATTTGATATTTTACTGATAGGTACTATCTCGAGGGATGTTTTTCTTTCGTTGACATCAGCGAGAAGGCATGGCACTCGCATTTTGGGTGGCGGAGTATGATCAAGAATAAAAACAAGTTTTGAGTGTTTTTTCAATAAAGAGTTTAGTTTTAGTTTGATCATGTTTGTTTTTATTTAATTTTTGTGTTTGGAGAAATGTAGAGGTAAAACACGGAAGTACAACAAAGCGACGCACCAGCTGAACGGGCGGCGAGACTCTGCAATCACGTTATCTACTAGACCGCTCGACTTTGATCTCTGTCTGAGGATGGGGAGGGGTTTGCGATACGACAATTCCTGTTTTATATTGACGAAATATTGTTCTACGCTAATCTAGTAATCAGTAGAAGCAAAATGTCAAATAACGATTCATGTCTGGGTGTGGTCGGTATAATTCCAAAGTACCGTGTTCATTATTAGTGATAAATAACATGTCTCGTAACATTGACGATCCTGAGTACAGTGACTTTATAATTTTAAAATTTTTACTTTTTTATACTTACCATAATTATAGAAAGTAAAAATAAAAATGAACTTTACACATTTAAATTTTTTTTTTTTTTAATATTGTGCCGTTTGCTGGAAGTCGTGAAAAGATATACTGACGTTATAAGGGTTTAATTTTACATTTTGAAAGTAAATATTTAAGATTTGTACTGTGTTGTCATTTACGTTTTACTGTTTTACCTACTTATATAATAAGATAAAAACAAAATATATTACAATACACAACAGCAAACAATTATGACACAGCTGCCAAACATAAGCAGACCAGCTGAGCAGAATGACTTGCTTTTTTACTCAGATCCACCTCTATAGGCAAATAGGCACAGCACGCATCTGACCACTCAGTGAATCTGTATTCTATGTTCTGTGTTTAGTAATAACCATAGTATTTCTTGACATTTCCACTAGAATGCGTTTTAAATGCTCTTAGCTAGGTTTGGTGTTTAGTTGTTTTCACATTAATACAGTAAACATCTGATAGACTGAGCTCAGGTGTTCCATTACATTAGTTTGGTTTATGAATTTGTTGTTCACTTCAGAGCTTTAAATAAATATAACTTAAATATTTTCGTTTCCTACTTACTAGTTCATATTTATTTATCTAAGAAAAATATAAAACAATTATTTTAGAATAACATTTGATGTAATAAAGAACTGCCGTGAGTAAACTGTATACCTGCTGTGTACTCTCTGTTGCCGCTAAACATTATTCCGGGTGTTAAGCAATGAAATTTTGCACCAGCTGCAGTGGTTTAATGTAAAACAGTCTCCGGATCTTCAAAGTGAAAATTTAACATTCTGAACCATAACTCTGGAAGCGCCTATGAGAAATTCTAAAGTGTGCACTGATTTTTGTAGGTTTTACAGATCTCTTTGTAAATTGAAAATAGAAAACTTGTATGCAGTATGTATACAGTGTTGTATATAATTTTTCCTGTCAAGAACCGAAGAATAAATCTGCATAATTTTGAAGTATAAATAAAAATAAATATTTTAGGCAGCTTATATTGTAGGTACTTATTGTTTAACATAAAAAATATAGTACACAAAAAGTAAGCACATTATAATAAAGTATACAATGTTTCAAAGGTAAAAATATTCAGATTGTAGAAAATTTAGTTGTGAATACAAAAATATAGTGTTATAGGGTTCAGAACAAAATTGTAATAATTTTGGTGTTTACAAAGAAAAGCGCTAAGTGGAAACTTACCCCTCACTTTTGGACTGAACATGGAATCCGTATAGTAGTGCTGTAGCACTTAAAAGAATAATCCTTTCTTTGAACATTTATAGCTTTAACTGTTATATCAACTATTTTATCTCATGTTTGTGTTTTGTGCAGCGTGTGGTAACCCTGGCCCATCAGAGGGAGTAGCGGCCAGACTTGTGGGTGGGAATGGTGCAGCCAATGGTCAATGGCCCTCTGTTGCCGTCTTGTACCAGAACAAAACTAAAGCCTCATGTACAGCTTCGATCATTAGTCCTAAATGGTTACTTTCCTCTTTCAATTGTTTACATACAAGGTAAGATATGTAAGATATTTATATGGTACATGAACTGTAAATGACGCTAGCAAATTTATTGCAAATAATCTTTTGCCACCTCATACCCCTAACCTTTGTGAGATGAAGTTTAATGGCTATAATTTTATTTTTTAATTCACATGCAAGGTAAAAAGTGTAATCAATTTGCAAACATTAGATTGGGTACCCTATAACTTGTAAGTTTTTGTAGCTCCTCAGTTTTAACACCTTTGCTTTGTTGAACTAATTGTAGTAACTAGTCATTTTAGGGTTAAACTAGTTGTTTCCTAATGGCAAACAACTAGTTTTTAGTAGTTTACTATGACTAAATAAAAGTTTTATTATTGAAAACTACAATTAAAATGGTAACCCTTCATCTTACATTATGAGGATGTTTCACAGTTTAATTTAGTTTAAAGTTTATTGAATAATTGTGTAACATCTATGCTACAAATATATAAAAATACGATAAAAACATTAGATTGCCACTACCTCTCATCTGCATTGAGAGAGTACATGTGTAAAGGAGTTAGGCCTATACACTTTCATTTTGCAGTGGAAAATGTCATTTGAGAAAAATACGCAAGCTACATTATAGTATAGGATATTTTTTTTACTGCACAAGAACACAGGTTTCAATCATTTGTTTCTTGTTCTACAGTGCCAATATGAATTCATTTGTAAACATTGCTTGCACTGTTCCCCTGAAGAAAGTGACTAGTTGTGACTAGTCGCTACTTTTTCCTTTCCTGCAAAGGCATTTAAAATTCAAGTGTTTTGTAATACATCTAAACTTTGCTCATAACATTTTGCCAGCAAGTAATGTAAGTTTTGTCAACAACCAAGAGTGTTTTTCGCAATAGCACACAACTATAATAATTTACAACTTTTAGCTTTAGATAGTCATTGATTCCAATTGAGCCGATACAAACTTTTACTTCTTAAAAAATTACTTCTTTTTGTAAAGTGGAAATTATTTTTATCATTTTGTATAAAAAAAAACCACTTTTAGTAAATTTTGTATGAGTAGGATTTTTCCATACAACTCTTTTGTGTTTTTTTCTAAGGCTTCACTTAATAAATTTCATTACTTTTTTATTTTAACCCATATAAATACTAATTCAAAAGCATTTGATTATACATAAATATTCTCTGTACTGTACTGAAAAAGAAAATATATAAAAATGCATACTTAACCCAATAGTTAACATTGCACAAATATTTAATTAATAATGATGTCCACAAGCAAAAAGTGTCTGCCAGTACAGGATTATCAACTCCCAGAACCAGGATTAAAGTTCACTTTTAATTTGTGAGGATAACTTTCCATCCCTATGCATTACAACATTATGCTTCAAGAACCTATTTTACAAACAAATTTACAAGTTTAAAACCACCAACCACCAGATTGGTTGCAAACTTATAAAAGTATTAGTCTAACTTTAACCAGTAGTAAATTGAATTCCTCATGTTTATTCCAGAGACAAATCCTTGATGTCAGATGGCTGGGTTGCATTTGGAGGTGGTTCTATGTTCGAGACAGATAAACCAGAGACTCAAATGCGAGTAGTAGCGGAGATGGTGCCTTATCCTCAAGTCAAGTTTAATCGCTTCCTCTACTCTGATGACCTGGTGCTGATTGGGCTAAAGGAACCTTTCTCTCTGACTCGCTATGTTGGTGCCATCTGTCTGCCAGAGAAGGAGATTGAACCTCGCCAGATCTGTGTCACTGCTGGATGGGGCTACACCTCCCCTGGTGGTGAGTTTCTGTCTTTATCATCAGGAAAGACAATAGACAATAGACAATTGCTTTATTTTCGTATTCATTAAGAACAGAAATGGCGTCAAATATGATAAGACATATAGTCAATTAATTGTAGATAAAAGTTGCTAACTACATTAACAATTAACATGTGTAACTGACAAAGTTTAGGTAGCTATTTCTTTAAAACATGATAAAAGTTTTACCAAAATAACAATTACAATTAATTAATTAAAGAGCTAAAACTTCTAGAACTATTAAAATTGTGCTGTAGAAATAAAACATTTTTGAACAAAACTTAATCAAATGTTTCAGAAATTAACTTCAGCCAGTACCTTCATTACTTGCCGGTGCCTACAATAGACTTGGCAGAGTGTAACTCAACGAAACACTATGCTGGGTTTGTTTCACAACACGAAATCTGTGCTGGCTACACAGATGCAGAGAAGACACCTTGTTATGTAAGTAAACAAATCTATGCCCATTAAATAAGAAATAAATGTTCATAGATATGGGATTGGTCTTGGGTAAATAATATCTGGAAAATAACAGGAAAAACAATCTGTACACACAGAACATGAAACACTTCATTAATTAAAAATTTCTTGAAGTAATTATTTTATTTTTCGATTATAGTGAAAATGTTATATTTTTATCAGCATTATAAGACTCAGAATTATCATAAATGTATTTCTTTTAAACTTGGTCTGAGTTTTTTTTTTCATTTTTAAGATGCTTCTACCACAATTTAATCACACTTTGGTTACCAACAGGAAATTCATATTGTTACTTAAATGACGAATTCTATTAACATAGGAAACATTTAATGACTTTGACATGTGTTGCCAGAAGGACGAGGGTGCACCACTGATGTGTGTCAGTGAGGGAGGAGTGTGGGAGTTGCAGGGGGTGCTTAGCTATCACAGCAACTGCGGTAGAGGCTTCCATCCTTCCATCTACAGCTCCATCTCAGCAGTCCGCTCTTGGATCGAGAAAACTGTGGGCAGCAAGTTCGAACGAAAGTCTACTTTTAATGTAAGGAGGTGATGATGAGTATTTGCTTGAATGCTGTGTTGTTTGTTACACAGTCATGCGATTCACCTGTGGCAGTCGTATTGACTGACCACAATATGCAATTCATTATTTGAAATGCAAATAATCTTTCTGCTCTAATTTTTATAATTTTGTCACTACAAATTACTTATGAATAGTAACAATAGATAAATCATTAATCCACTTACAAAGTGTTAGAAAATAATGAGTAGTTTGAATATATTTTAAATTTATTACTATTATAAATGTGTTTTTTACAACAGATCATTTCATAATAAGTGTTCAAATTCATTCAAAAACAATTTTTTGTGGAATGCAATACTTTTTAGTAGTAAATATACTGTTTGTTTACGGTGAATGTTGAGAAAAAAAGACTTGCATTCAGTCTTTGGTGTTTATTGTCATTAGATGAACAATGTAAAGGTAATTTAATACCGTCCTCCACAGCTCTTCCTCTCTTCTGTTTGTAAATCATGTTATTCGTTATCTTTATACCTATGTAGATTCATGGACTTATCAAGTTTTACTATAGCACCATTGTTCTGTAAAAATTTGAATGCACTGTAATATGAAGCTGACAGTTTATTGTCATGTATTGTATAGGATGCCATGTGTATGTTATTGTAGAATGCTCAAGTTAGTACAGCTGGTCTCGTATATAGTCAGACTCCATGGAGTTGTCAGTATTGTTCCATTATCTCCACAAGAGACCAGAAACGTGACAACCATAAAGGAGTGAGTTATCATAGTGTATAGATGTAAGAAGACTTGTAAGTAGACTAGGTTAGCCGAGACTCGATATGTCTTCCAAGAGCTTACGGTTTTTTGTAAACTATACTTTAACAATTATTTATGTATATATTATTTTAGTTAGCTAATGGATTATTATATGAAATAAAATCCATAGGTTAATGATTTGTAAAGAAACCTTCTTTGGTGCCAAATTAATTTATGTTTTGCATTCCTTCTTTTTGTTACAACTATATATGTTCATGTATATATACAAATTTCATTTATCAAATGAAAATTTTTTTAAATTATCAGGACAATTCTTAATTATCTTTAGTTAGTGCTATTTGTATTATGTTATAGCAAGACTTAACTATATAAAACAATGTGTCAATCATGTTCCAGGAAGGATTTCATAATATAGTAATTGTTAAAATAAAGATCAGTAAAAGGTTGTGATTATGGCTATTATAGACTTGGAGGAATACAAATAGTTTCAGTTAAACTAGTAATTTGCGTAGACACATATTCTCTGAAATAATTTTCTTTCCTAAATATTAAGGCAAAAGTTTAAATAAAAAATTTGCAAAAAGTTATTTTTTGCTATATTGATACCACAGAGTGTATATAGTTAAGAATGTTTAATTATTAAGCTTTGTATGTATATTGAAATATTAATTTCTTCCTTGCTTTCAACATTTATGTCATAACCATCATCCAATGTTAGTTCATGTGCCTTTTATCATTGTAATAGAAAATGTAAAATATAATGTTGTGTATCATTTCTGTAAGATATCATTGTGTATTCCGTCCAATAATTCCGTCCATTTACAAACTGAATTTTATTGAAACTTGCATAATCATATAAGTTTGTTTACTAGTAAATATGGAATATATAATATTGTTGATTTGTACAGGTTTTTGTTTAGAATAATACATAACAAATTTCAAAACAACTTTTGTTTTATTATGATCCTTGACTGAAGGATGACCTATGTTCCTTGTTATCAAAACTGCGCTCACTGGTAGACTCCTGAGCATGTTATCCGTATGATTCCCCAGTGTCGCAACTAAGACATAGCTTTGGATGAATCTGATTAAATAGCATACCACACTGGGAGTATGGAGTAATAAATTAGAAACGCCTTATTCAAAGTAAAACATTTAACTGGTGTATTTCAAACAAGTTGGATTGCTGTTATAGGTATAATTTTTAAATTTTAAGGGTTTTGAAGGGGTTCTATCCCCCTAATCCCACTTTCCTTAGTACACCACTGTGATTCTCTGCTACAGCAATGTCAATCTGCAGCACTTTCTCTAGCATTCAAATATTAGCTGTGGTATTACTGTTTCTGATACCATCAATATTGTAAACTAGGTACACGACTCATGTACAAATTGAAACCAAGAGAGTCGTGCTGTGATGCTTTCAGGGAGCATGGTTTTCTGACTTTATCCTGCCTCTATATCTTGGATGTAGCTCTGTATTGCCGATTCCAATGTGAGTTACGGGGCAGAGATGTCCACAGGACACAGGTATGATACAATAGGTGAATCATAGAACACTAGCATCTGAAGCTGGTGTCAGATTAATTAATAATCTCCCTGAGATCATAAAAAATGTCAAAAACCCAACCCTGTTTAAAGCTCGATTAAAGGACCCTTTAGTGTCTGAAGTGTTTTACTCTATAGATGAGTTCATGTTACATCACTGGAACCACTAATTTTCGTAATAGTACCGATACTGAAGCCATGTATGAATGAGAGGGAGAATGTAATTTTATGTATGTATGCTTGCAATGAGTGAATCAGAATAGCAAACTGCAGGATATTTAGCTTTATTTATTGACGTTTGCAAATGCAATGTAAAATTGTTTGAAAGCAAAAAAATATGATTGATTAATTGAAGACAGTTGTGAAAGATCACGTGTACCTGATGGGATTCACGTGTTAAACAGTAAGTGAAAGGAAAATTTAGATATAGGAATATTTTTTTATAAGACTATTAGACATGTCATAACTATTAAAATTTTGTAAGGCATGAAGGATGTTTTCTAGTATTATTTCAATTCACCAAAAGGTTTCGGATGGTAGCTGAACATTGCTTTTCTTTAGCAACTTATTCAAGCTGTTAGAAGTTTTGCTTAGATTTTCTTTTATTTCTGTAACGCTATACAGAAATAGCGATTTGTCTGGGCTGATACGAGGTGTACTGTGTTTGAAATTATCATGGATCTAATAAAAAAATTATATTATTAAAAATAATAAACTTTATTTGATGTCCTATGAAAATTTTATGTCATTATTGTTTTCTGTGATTTTCACGATTGTTTCTTGTTTTCTGCCTCCCTAAAGGAAGCGATGTCGGCAAGAAGTAGACCACTCGGGGATGTGTTTCTTTTGCCACCAGAATCGAGGGATGGTGCCGAAGGGTCATTTCCGATCGGTACTTTCCTGACCTCATATCACGTCCTAGATTGTCTACTTTTCCATTATCAGGTCACATTGGATGAAGAAGAAAAATAAAAACATTTTGTTCATGTTTTAATAAATAATGAATAGGGACAGAGTGGTTTCCTCGCCCACATCACTTCCTTTCAAGAGACAGAAAACAAGAACAGATTGTCATAATGGCATGTAACACAATGCACAGCCGTTGGGTTTCTATAAACATTTGGAAATTTCCAAACCACGTTATTAACTGTGATCTGGGATGAAATTCTCGAGAGAGTTGATAAAACAAGTAATACTCTTCAAAATCAAGACTTAGACCTATTTGGTGCTACAAAGGAACTTGAAACACTATCCTCATTTTTGAGTAAAAAGAGAGATTAATTTGATGATTTCGAGTCCAAAGCATTGAAACTTGCAGAAAAATAAGAAGCTGTATACGACAAAGTAAGAAAAAGAAAGTTATTGCCTAATGAAAAGAAGGACAGAAACATGGAAGAAACATCTCCTCGATAAAGATTTTGCACTGGGGTGTTTATTGCCATTGTTCACAACATAGCTTTGCAGCTCAACAAAAGAAGGGAGGCCTATAAAAATTTCGACACAAGATTTAAGATCTTACAAAATTTAGAAGAGAAAAATTCCAAAGAGGTGACTTGTGAAGCTAAACTGTCAGGAGAAGTATACAAGAACGATATTGATGGGCAAGGCTTTGAACGTAGCTTTTTAACTTTGAAAAGAGTGAAGCAGAAATTAGATCGTTGATGGTTGATGAAAAGCTTAACGGCTTATTGTTGCTGTGCACCCAAAACGACATTACTTTAAAATTAGACTACAAAAACATTATTGACGACTTTGCAACACGGAAAACCAGAAAAAAGCTATTGTATGAATCTCTAGTCAGTCTAGTGGTAAGCCAACAAACCAAAACTAATCAAAAGAAAATGTGATTAAACGAATACTATAAATAATGTAAATACGAGTACTTCAAATGTAAAGAAGGGAGGGTGGGTGGTCCGTGAGGTATGTTACATACATTCCCACCGGAGGCCAGTAGATACCTCACGGCTACTGGTTGCTAGTCCGGGACACGGCAGATGCATAGGTGGTGGATAATGGGAAGGCTCTCGAAAAGAATCAGGATAATTTGTAAAGGAGAGTTAAGGGACATTAAGTCTAAAGTCCCTCCCGAACCAAAACTGGCATTTCAGACTAAATCTAAAGTTATAGGCGTATAGGCATTATGGTAGGGCTGGTGGGGGGGGGGCTTAGTCAGCTGGCAGGGGTATAAAAAGGGGCGCAACTCTTCGTTGTGCCTAGGGCGCTGGCAGGATGTAAAACGGGCCTGACTAAAGAACCATTAAATTATTGCTGTCAATTATTTTGCAAGTTGCCTTACATTTAGTCTTACTTTTATTTATTTGATTTTTATTATATGAAAGCTTTGCTGAAGTTACGGCTTGTTGGTACTCTATTTTTAGTTTTTGAAAACTTTGTTTAAAGGTAAAATCATTCTTTGAAATGTTTTGGTGATATAATTAATCTGTTCTTAAGTTTAACCAAATCAGTGTCAAACCAATCATATTTTATTTTATATGGACTTCGGCTGCTTTCTTTTATATTTTTCAAAATTTTTTACTAAGAAATGTCACAAAAATACACTTGAAAAACGATTTTGAAAAAAAGTTTGCACATAACAATTTTTATACTCACAGATATTTTCCATCCCAGTTATGTGAGGCTAATGTCATGTAAAGGTTGTTAATATATTTTGAAGGAAAAAAGTTTTAAATTATTATCAGTATTCATGAGTTGGTTGTTTTCAAAATTTTGTTGTGAAAGAATTCACACCAAAACCATCATGACTGGAATAAAAAATCTAACAATTTGGCAAGTGGAGTTGTTTTGAATATTTTTATTATTCATAAAGACATTATCTAAGCAGTTATTGCCTTGGGTTGGATTATAGTTTAAACAGTATAAATAATATTTTTTACGAGATTTTGAAATTTATTAACAGTCCTGTTGCGGCTTGTTACATCAAATTTACGGTTTAAATTGCTACCAAACAGAATAGCGTAATTACTCCAAGCAATAAGGTGAGCCAAAACACAATCTAAGGCCTCCACCAAAAGTTTGGTTCAACAAATGGTAAATGATAGATAGAAACTGCTATAATTCGTAGCTGACCCATAAAATCAGTTGTGCCTCAAAATGAAGCTCCTAGCAGAAACGGCTTGTATCACAAGTTCTAGATTGGAACGAGTTATATGAAAAGACAAACGAGCCTCCTCTTATATGATCAATCCTACTAAAAGTGCTGACACAGTGAAAACCTGTGGGAAAAGTGAACAGAAACCCTATTACTATTAAGCCAGTGTTCTGATAAACAAACAATTCCAATAAGACCGATAAGAAACTCTAAAGGGTGGTGACTTCACTAGTGAGACCTTGAATATTTAGGGACAGTATTTTTATACTGTTATTACTCATTGATTTACTTCTTTGGAAATGCCTATTTACTAAGTAATTTTTGTCACACATTTTGATAAATCTAAAAAATTTAAACCTGTAGTACTTTCAGAGAGACTGACCTGACTACCACTAAAAAGATCAACATCAATTGCACTATCAATACCAGATGAACAGCCGTCTTGATCACAAAGTGATGACGTCCCCCAGACATCAGTATTACTCTGCAATATGTGTAAATATCAGTGCCACATATCCTCACACGGTGCTGTGAGTGTTTGACCTGCATCTGTGACATGTAAATTCATTATGGTCATCCTGTTTTCAGCACTCTCCATACTGTTTCTATAATTCCTTTCAGATCATATATGGACGTTTGTTCAATGTAAAATACTATTTTAATAACAGGAGTGACAGTACATTTTTTGTAACTACACATGAGTATTCCAATGTCAACATACCTTAATAGATAGTATGTTTAAAAAATTCAAATAACAAAATAACAACAATATAATAAAACAAAAGAATCTGCAATTAAGATCTCTTTAAATATAATAGTAAGCTTCTTTATGATTTTTCTGAACGTTTGTATGAATATGAAAATAAACGTAATATATAAAAATAAATGTCTTTTCATGAGTGTAAAAAATTATAATCGTAAAAGATAGTGATTTTTACCACGAATAATACAATTTTACATGCAATAAAAATAGCTTTTGCATAAGCAAGAAAGTATGAAATAATTGGAAACTGAAAAATTACATACATTACATTTTGGCAAACCAACCAGCTGAAAATTATGTTTTTTAAATTTTTTATAGGACAGTGGGAATTTTTCAGCATAAATAATGTTAGTTTTCTTTGATTTATTATAGTTCTTTAAATACCTGTTGGCACAAAATATCAGCAGTTGAGTACTGAACCTTGACATCTCTGGTTTCCATTGATACCAAAAAAACTGTGACAAGAAAAGACTTTATTTCTAAACTTTAAGAACAACACTCAATACATGTTATCACATCACATTCACAAAGTGAAATTAAAAATGCATTGCTGTTATCACACCGAATCTTTACAAATCTTATTATAAGGTAGAAGTATCAAATCAAATCAAATCAATATCCTTTATTACATGTTCATCAAGAACAGAAATGGTGTCAGTTTTACAGTAAAATCATTGATTGAGTACATAAAGAAACTATACAAAATAAGAGTTGTTTGTTGGACAGTCTATTCTAGTTGAAGAAACTCGTTTATGGAGTAGAACGGATGTTCAACTAGCCAGCTGTGGAGTCCTCTCTTCAGCTTATTTCCATTCCTTGTCCGTAAGTCTCTAGGCAAGTGATTGAGGAATTTAATACCCATGTATGTTGGTTTTTTTCCCACATTGAGCTAGCCGGTGTGCTGGAAGACTGTAGAGTTGTGCATTACGTGTGTTGTACGTGTGTAGATCACAGCCTCTCATCGTGTTCTGTCCATCAGCATGCATCACAACTTCCTGTATGTAAAGACCGATAATTGTTAAAATTCCTAGTGACTTGAAGGCCTCTCTGCAAGTGTCCAGTCTCTGGAGTCCAGCTAGAATCCTGATGGCCCTCTTTTGTATAACTAAGATTCTTTGGATATTTGTTGTGGATGCTGCTCCCCAGACAGCAAGGCCATACCTTAGATGCGTTTCGAACAGTGCAAATTACGCTGTTTTTGTTGTTGTTACGCCACACCATGTGACATAACAGGTTTCACTGTGGTTCAATTTCAAATCTATATCTCATTTCATTCTCAGGATGTCCTGTGGACAGATATACAGAGAGACAACCATACAAAAAAGAAGTTGAAGTTGCGAAGATGACACATTATATAACTCATTATTGTAGGAATTAAGTGTCATACCAAATCTAAAGTCTGCATATACAATCTTTCTTTACATGTCTTGCCACATGATACATTCAGATTTTTGTTCATTAAATTGGGTCTCATATCATTGTTTAAATAATATAAGTCTACACACCAAATCACTACAAAATGATTATGTATTGAAATAGTTAGGCTTCATGTGTTAATATGTCACATGCTTTAATCTCTTATGGGTGTATTGTTTACAAAATTATTTAATCTGCTATTTTCTCGTTGCCATAATGGTTACCCATGAGATCAATGTAAAAATATTCGTTATCACTCAGCCAAATCCTGTGGAGTAACTGCACCATCATTGAACTCAGTGTTCCTCATAGAGAAATGGTTTCATGCACAATTTAAAGTCTATAGGTCATTTCATTTTTGAGATATTGTGCGGACAGACAGACAGATTTAAATTTTTCCAGCTCCATGAGAGAAAAGCTCAACTAATTATAGCAAGCATGAAAAAATTAGCGTGATAAGGTAGGAATAAAGAAACTATCATATATAATTAAATAAACATATATTTTTAAATAAGCATCCAGGAGCATACTTACTATTAATACTTAAGAAAATTAATCTTATCGTTCCACATAATAAACTAGGTTGTGTACTGTACATTTTTCAATAAATTAACAATTCAGCCATTTCTAGCAATTCTTTAAAACAGTAAAAATTGTCACTGAGAATAAAATACTTTGTTTGAAAATTAATTATTATAATACATGCAACTAGTAAATACTGTATATTTAAAATATTTGCATTTCATCTAATATTAATTATTTAGAAATGCAACAATAGATTCTTTAAATCAAATTTAAATTGTTAGTTATAAATGTAAACATATTTCACAAAAATTTAAACTTTAAAGTCAAAGTCAAAAATTTTTATTACATGAATATTAAGTACAGTAGTTTTGTCAAGTTTCACAATAAAATATAATGTAAGATATAAATATAGAGAGAGTTTATACATCTTCCTAAAGAGAGTTTATACATCTTCCTAGAACTCTTCTAAGTTGAAATTGTCTTCTTAAAATGACTTTAATGTTGTAATGAAATAACATTTGTAAAAAAATACTAGAAACTAATAACACATAAAATAAACAAATAAACAGAAAACAAAACATAAACGGTACTCACTTGCGCAAAGTACTATACTCTTCACAAAAGTACAAATTTAAACATTGTTAAGAGCAATAAAACAGTATGTGGAACATAATACAAACAATATTAAAATTTGTTATACAAGATTTAACATGAAAAATTACTTATCTAAAGCATGTTCTTACTCTATATATACAAATATCACAAGTCTTGAACACATGTCTTTTATGAAGTGAAAATGATAAAAACATCTAAATAACAAACTGAAAGAGAAATTTAATGGAGATATAACCTTATTACGTTCTTGTTAAACAGCACCTATGTAAAAGTGGTTTACATACCAAGGTCCAAGGTTCTTACTAACCACATAAGATGTTAAGGTAGCACCTTTTGTGGTAGATCAAATTCCTTAATGGAAGATCACAGATTGAAAATAACATTAAAAGTCAATAAACTTTCATTTTTACTATAAGACTTCAATGGATTTAAAAATAGTGCCATATCCATTATGTTTTCCGTTAGAAATTCCATTGTGGACCAAAGCCGGGACTATGTTTCCTTTCTTGTCCCAACTGACGAGCATGTTGTTGGAAATGCCTGAGTTCTTAGCGATTGTGGGGAACTCATATTCTGACGAATCATCTTCAGTCTCCGGCCTATCGCTCAGCAACCGGATGCGATTCGTAGGCAAACTCCTTTTTTTCTCGAATGAGATGAAAATGTTGCACACAATAAACTAAAACAAAGAATACAGGAAATAAGTTTACTGATGGCAAATGTATTAAATCTAGTCTATTAAGATTTAAAACAAAGATATGACATTATTCCTTAATGTGGTTCTTATTCCAAATCATAATTTTTAGACAGTTTCAGATACTAAACATTTCCAATGTTACACAAAATTGATGTATGAAATATAATTTACCAATTTAATAAAGTTAAGCACAACTTAAAGAGAAGACAAAGAAAAATAATTAGTTTATCAAACAAATTTGAAAATAATTGCAAAAATTATGTAAATTGTAGAAAAATCATATAAAAAATGGTATTGAAATAAAAATGCATACAATATTATGATGTGGCCTCCAAACTGAACACTGGATAAATACAATTATTTAAAATGAAAATTCTCAAAGAAAATTTTAATTAATTGGCTTCTACTTTCTTTTCTAATTTAATCACTTTGGAATGAGGCTAATACATAGATTTTTTAAGGTTTTCTACATTTTGAAAACCTGTTGAGATTCACTCGGTTTTGGTGTAGCAATCTGCTTAATACTGAATATAAAATACACATGAGAACTACTTACTAGAATAGAATGAATAGACATAACAAAAAGTGTTCCATTCCTGAAGCCGACAGAATCATAGAGTACTCCAGCAACGGAAGGCCCAATGAATGCACCAAGGGAGAATGAGGCTGACCAAAGTCCAGAAAGCATACCATAAGTTCCTATGTCATCATTGAACCCAGCTTTCCTGTAAATACCATACACAAAAAAATCAGAGGAAAGTTTAACCCTTTTTTGTGGTTCTTAATACTTTTCATATGTGAACTAAGTAAGTTTGCCAAAAAACTAACTGGTTTTCAATATACATCTGTCGAGTTTGAGATAAATTGACAGACTTTTACTCTACCTAAAGTTACAGTAATTCTCTCAACCCCACAGCTCTCAAACCCAATCAAAAAACCTTAATTCTAATTCTTTCTTCTATTCGTTTTGAACCTGGATGGAACAGTACGTGCTACTGACTGCATAATCAAATGATTGCATGATCAAATGACTGCAAAGCATGAGAAATAATATTCAAGTAGCATAGAGAGCCTTGTCAAACGCAGCCTTTAGTTAGTAGTTAAGAATCAAGCCCTCCTGCCTGTTTATGTAAAAAGTACCTTGTAATTTGACACCTTGTTAAATTAAACCCATTTCAGCTTTGTTTTTATTTTACAATGAGAAGAAACTTTGATGTAAAACATTATTACCATTGGATGTACATAACATTACAATAATTTTAACATATATTAATTAAAAGTAGTATGTCTAATATTGTGTATAGACTATGTTAAGTAGAAAATAAACCATAAAACAATAAAAACGGGGTAAAAATGGTATTGTTATGTGTAATACAAACAGGCCCGTTTTACACCCTGATAGCGCCCTAGGCACAACGAAGAGTTGCGCCCCTTTTTATACACCTGTCAGCTGACTACGCCCCCACCCACTAGGCCTGCCATAACTCCTATACCCCGTAACTTTAGTTTTAGTCTGAAATGCCAGTTTTGGTTCGGGAGAGATTTTAGACTTAATGTCCCTTAACTCTCCTTTCCAAATTATCCGGATACTTTTCGAGAGCCTTCCCATTATCCACCATCTATGGACCTGCCATGTCCCGGACTGGCAACCGGTAGCCGTAAGGTATCTACTGGCCTCCGGTGAGAATGTGAGCAACATACCTCACGGACCACCCACCCTCCCTTCTTTACATTTGAAGTATTTACATTATTTATAGTATTCGTTTAATCACATTTTCTACGGATTATTTTTGGTTTGTTGGCTTACCACTTTTTTCTGGTTTTCCGTGTTGCAAAGTCGTCAACAATGTTTTTGTAGTGTAATTTTAATGTAATGTCGTTTTGGGTGCACAGCAACAATAAGCCATTAAGCTTTTCATCAACCATCGACGATCTAATTTCTGACTTCACTCTTTTCAAAGCTGAAAAACTACGTTCAGCTGTGCAGTTCGTCACAGGTAAGGTTAGAAATACCCTGAGAGCGACCGCCAAATTGGGGAAAGTGTTCTCTAATCTGTTTCATTTTATGTAGGCGTACATTTCTTTGATCTTAGAAAGGTTCTCCAAAACCATGTATTGTTTAAAATGATTATATTCATGGGCAAAGTCTTGTCCATCAATATTGTTCTTGTATACTTCTCCTAACAGTTTAGCTTCACAAACTACATCTTTGGAATTTTCTCTTCTAGATTTTGTAAGATCTTAAATCTTGTGCCGAGATATTTATAGGTCTCCCTCCTTTTTTTTGTTGAGCTGCGAAGCTATGTTGTGAACAATGGCAATAAATACCCCAGTCCGAAATCTGTCTCGAGGAGATGTTTCTTCCATGCTTCTGTCCTTCTTTTCATCGGGCAATAACTTTCTTTTTCTTACTTTGTAGTATACAGCTTCTTCTTTTTCTGCAAGTTTCAATGCTTTGGGCTCGAAATCATCAAATAAATCTCTCTTTTCACTCAAAAACGAAGATAGTGTTTCAAGTTCCTTTGTAGCACCAAATATGTCTAAGTCTTGATTTTGAAGAGTCTTACTTGTTTTATCAACTCTCTCGAGAATTTCGTCCCATATCACAGTTAATAACGTGGTTTGGAAATGTCCAAGTATTTTTAGAAACCCAGCGGCTGAGCATTGTGTTTCTGGTGTCTGAGTATCGTCTTTATTTAGCTCTTCAAGAGCATCTTTTAATTCATGTCAACTTATTTTTAAAGCTCGAAGGACGTCTGGCCTAGGAGACCTTCTTGTGTCACTCAGGGGTTTTTCCATTAGCTTTCTTTGATTTTCCTTAGTTACTCATTTCAATATGACTTTTTAAGATGTTCCACCTGTAAGTGGATGCCGAGAAAAAAAGCATAAAGCCCTTGTACAAATGTAAAGAATTTTGTGTTATCTGGACACGCCTTCTCGGCAGCAAAATACCCAGCAAGGTTTAGTGAGTGAGCTGCACATGGTACATAGTCAGCAAAATCATTTTTGCTGTTAATCCTTGCCTGAAGACCTGAGTATATGCTCGACATGTTTGATGCATTGTCGTAACTTTTCCCACGACAGTTATCGACATCCAGCTCAAGTTTCTCAAGTAAACTGAGGGGTGCTTCTTCAAAACTTCCAGATTTGTGGCATGCACTTGGTAAGAGTTGTATCAGGCGTCTGTTGACGCAAGCATTGGACAATGAAACATACCGAAGTACTGTAGCCAATTGGTCTGTGTGCAACAGGTCAGGTGTGGGGTCTATGATTAAAGAGAGATAGCGAGCTTGCTTGATTTTATTTAAGATTTGTTTCAGTACTTCTTTGCTCATAATCTCAAAAAATTCACTGCAAATGTCAGACGAAAGGTATGATATGATATGTGTTGGGCGAGAAATGGATCAAATTCTCTTATCAGCTCAAGACAGCCTAGAAAAAGTCTGTTTGATGATGCATGCAGATACAACCACGGCAATTTGTTTTTCCATTTTTTGCGCCCCCCAAAAATGCCAATTGCCTAGCGCTCTAGGTACGTGCCTACCGTGCCTATTCGGTAAAACGGGCCTGAATACAAACATTTATTATACAAATTTTAATAGAGTAAAATAAATAGTTTCACAATGTTAAAAAATATATATATAGTTAATAGTATATATATATATAATTGAACATTTAAAAAAATGCTAAAAAATTAGTGTAACACATTTTGTGGCAAGAACCATGTTAAAATTACATTGTTGAACATCAGTAAATTTTCAATACTAAAAATGCTCTATTTTCTGATAGAATAATTCCCTTGAGATGCGGTTTGTGGCATTCAATTCAGTAAGCTATTACCTTTAAAATTATGTATCACAAGGTATAGGCTTCCATTAAGAATATTCACGATACCCTCGGCAGGACGTCCCCCGTTGGTGTGACATAACAAAACATTGTTCCAAAAAGTAGATGCCCAATCTCTATCACGATTGTAAGAGGTTTCAAATTTATATTTAAATTATTAAAGGATATATTTGGGTGTTTCCAGACATAATATACACCCTGTATATATATATATATATATATATATATATATATATATATATATATATATATATATATATATGTATACATATTAATTTTTTTTTCCCATTCAAAACAAATAGAATTATGATCTGATTGATGATGCTTACACTGCACAGGAAATTGAATCCATAAATGTGGGCACCATCATAGCAGCTAGACCCATTCCATGGATCAGCAAGCCAATGACACAAAGCGGCAGAGTCCTGAGCAACAACAATAATTATTTTAATCACCACATTAGGAAGCTCATGTTTAAAGTAAGTACACCTAAAAAAATTACAACTTAAATTTAAAACAAAAATTGTTAAAGTATTAATAACTCACAAAATATATTTTGAAACGAAACAGAAAGTTAGGTAGTTGTTGCTGACACATTGACATTGAAAGACTGTAATAATGCTAAAGTCTTTATCCAACTGTTAACTTTTTTTGGAAAACCTTTTGTTCTAACTAGAGTGATTCTAAACAATTGCTAATAACTAAATGTTCTGGTGAAACTATCTAATTTGCAAATTTGTACTTCCCTTGTTTAGAATAGAACCTTTACCGTTACATCCAATTGTTATCCCTACACTACTGAGAAAATATTTTTCACTAAGACTGGTGTAACTGAGGTTACATACATGCAAGTGCAAAGGGTGCCAGCAACCTTCAATAAGTATACTTAACTATAAGTTTTACACCTGAAGAAAAGAGCAGGTACCAGTTCTAGGAGCAATGTTTCTATTATTATATCAAATAATAATGTTAAATGTCCTAAAATCCTTTCAAATCACTTATTATTAACCCTTTGCGATCAAGAGGCCTCAACTTATTTCTCACTCAGCTCAGGTATAGTCCCAGGTAATTGTCCACTCAGCTCAGATATAGTCCCAGGTAGTTGTCCACTCAGCTCACGAGGCTAGACAAAGTAGGCTTTGTTCTGCGTAACCACTCACGCTTGCATAACCATGTACGTCACTTTTACTTGGATTCGAATATAAATATTTGACATTCAGCACTTTAAGCTACTGAAATTAAAATTAAATTCTAAAAATAGCATAAGCAAGGCTACTTCAGTAGCATTTAAAAATATTAAATATTTTCTCTTTTACCCTATATTTAAAGAGAAAGTACTCACGTAGGAAGCGGAACAAACGGAGCAGGTCCAACAATGATGAAGCTGAGAACTATGAGTAAACAGCCTACAGATATTACTCGTTTGGGATAGGCCCAGCGGTCACACATGCGACCAACTATCGGAGCCACACAAGCATACATTCCTCCACTCAGAACAAACATGAGGCCCATTGCTATCGGTGACAGTTTAAACTGGAATAAAAAGACCAAACATGAAGATAAGTTATACTACAACCAATCTCTTTCCAATACCCATACTTTTTTTAATATCAAATGGAAATCCACAACTCAAATTGAAATGATGTTTAATAAAGTTATGATAGTATTTGTCTTTGTGTTATTTATTTCATATTAACAAGTGTTCTAATTATTTTAAATTATTGTTACAAATACAACAATATAAGGGCAGTAATTTAACTTATTTCTTGATTTGTGCTTATCTTGAATAGCAAGAGTTAAAACATTTAATCTTAAACCTTTACTACTTCAAACAAATAACATTGTTAAGAATGTAAACAAACTGCACATCAGGGAGATCAGAATCAGAATCAGAATCAGAATCAGAATCAGAAAAATTTTATTTGTCATTCAACACAAGAAAACAGTGCAATAGACATCGTCACAGCCTAAGTTATGATTAAAACCTTTTCGTATAAACTACAATGACTAGACTTACTTTAAAAACACAACATGTAGCAATAAAACTTTAAAAGGCACATAACATATAGACTTAAAAAATAACATCAATGTCAGGCATATTAAAAAATTCTTGTACATGATAAAATGGGTTTTCTTTTAACCAGGCATATAACACTCTCTTTTAAATCTACTTATAGGCACAGATCGGGCACTAGAAGGTAATCTATTAAAAAAAATTTGATGCTTATAACTTTATGTGATGCTTGAGTTTTTGCTAACCTAACATATGGTAAATCTAACAGTGCATTAAATCTAGTATGGTAATGATGAAATTCATTTCTCGTGCAATAGTCCTGCAAAGTTATTCTTAACATTACATAAAACAAACAGAATATTAATACAGATTTATCACCAGTAAGAATACCTTCTTGAACAAAAAGAGTGTTTGCAATGTGCCCTATAAGGAGAGTTTGTTAAAAATTCTTAAAGCTTTCTTTTGTAGAATTAGATTCTCTGTACATCACTGCAGTTTCCCCAAAGAATAATACCATAAGAAAAATTATACTATTAAAAAAAGCATTTAGTATGCATTGATTACTATATTGTTTTGGGACAGCTTTCTAATTTGTGCTAAAGTAAATAAATTACTCTGGAGAGCTTGACAGAAAACATTATTTACATGGGCATTCCAAGCTAATTTAGAATCTAAGGTTATACCTAATAATTGAATAGATTGGTACCAGTAAGATTAAACGCCGGGGCGGCAAATCACGAATTTGACGTTACCAACGTATTCTGCTCACCCTCCTGAACAAAAAAAATTATATAGTACTAGGGGGTGCAAATGACAAATAACATGATTTTAGGGGGTATATTGATAAGTGGTAAAGTTTCTAAATGTTTTAATGTTCAGTTTGTGTGCTGTGTCTGGATAATCTGTTTACTTGAATATTATCTGCGGCCGGGACTGATAGCAGCCTGATAGCATAACCTGTTATCTGAGTTGTCCGGTGCTTAGGTCAGTTCTACACAAGATATTGTGTTCGGTAGGTCGGATTTGAGTGAGTGAGTTTACAATGATGAATCAAACCATCCACTAGTTCAACCAACCCTAGTGAATTGTGTGTGTCGGATGGGACCCATGAGTGTTTCGTAGGGCACGTAAAGAGCTTACGTTTTTAACCGAAACGAAATTATCTCTTTTTTAATAGAACAGGGCATTTTTAAAAATGAGTGTATTTGTTCGTCGTGCGGTCGAGTGGTGTTTTTAAACCGGGAGGAGACTGTTGTCGTTTCGTTGTGAAGGGAAGACCACTTTTTTGTTGCTGCTGTTTAGCTATATCCGCCAACACACTAATGGTAAGTGTTCTCTGTTAATATCCATCATTATATTTGAGTTTTTTCATGATTTATTTAGTTTTTAAACTTTACATAATTGCCTTTGCATTACATTTCAATTTTATTTTTGATCAGCCCCTCTAGAATTTTATATTTTACTGATAGGTACTATCTCGAGGGATGTTTTTCTTTTATTGACATCAGCGCGGGGCAGCACCAAAGGTGCTGCCGAAGCCCGCGCTGATGGCCGGAGGCACTCGTAATTAATTTTTTTCTCGAAATTAAGAAAAAAACATTATTAATTTTGATCAAAAATTCTGCTTCATTTCTGTAATTTCTCATTTACGTTTGCAAAGATGGCGGCGCAAGCTGATGACGTCATTCACGAGGTTCAATCATTGGCCACAAAAGGTCCCGTGACGCTAGACGTGGATGTCGATCAACAGGGAGATATTACTGGGAAAGTTATTTTTAATTTTTTATTTTCTAGAACTTCGTTATTTCTCATTTCCACCCCATCAAACCTTATAACTTTTTTTTTATATAGGACGATTCCAATAAGTTAAGAACGCAAAACTCGTATTTTTCCGCCCCGGCGGTTAATATGATAATTACCTAATTTGACACTATCATTATCTTAAAGCCTAAGTCAGTTTCACGATTACATAAACTAAAAATTATAGATTGAGTCTTAGACTGGTTTAGCATAAGACGTTAGACTGAAACCAAATGGAACTTTCAGTAATATAATTATCCATTATACCAGATAGCATCTCTAGCTTGTTTCTACAGAAAAAAAGTTGAGTCATCGGCATAAATACAACAGAAATTACAATTAACATTTACAGGCAAATCATTTATATGTACAAGAAAACAAAAAAGGGCCAAGACCGATCCCTGTGGTACTCGCAATTTATATCTACTGTTTCAGACTAGTTTGCTGCCAATACAAACTCTCTGAGTGCGAACTGCTTAAAAAAGACTGAAAAAGATTTAGCTCCACACCACTTATGCCGTTAATAAATGTAATTTTTTTGAGAAGAGTCTCGTGCGGAACACAGTCAAAACGCCTTAACTTCTTTGTGAGATCGCACAAGGTTGCTAAAGTGCTACAGTGAGTTTCAAAACCCTCCCATCAATTACAGATACCACAAGACCCTCCACTGCATCCACAGTTGACCTACCTTCTCGAAAACCAAATTGAGAATTTGAAAAAAGAGAGTGCAACTCAAAAAAAAAATCACTCACCTGGTGCTTTCATCACTGTTTCTTACATTTTTGAAAAAAATTGGCACAACAGAAAATCGGTCTGTAGCTACTGAGGAGATGACCTTTCACCCTTCATTTAAATATAGGGACCACCTTAGAAAACTTTTAAGAGCTTGAGGAAAAACACCTTTAACCAGACAATCGTTGACACAAGTTGTTAGGGGCTCCACAACACACTGGTAACAACTTTCTTTAACAGGCCACTACTGATATCATAGATATCTTTGCACTGCTCTTTTTTTATGGCTATTAATGAGAGATAAGACATTTTCACTTGACAAAGCTTCCATTTATAGATGACATCAGCAGAGGGTGGTTTGAGAGAAGATCCAAGGACGCATCAAATGAGGACTCAAACCTCATCTTGTATTGCAGCTACAGCATTGAATGAAATAGTTGTTGAACTCATCTGGGTGGATATATCATGCTGAGCAGATGGTGATGAAGTGCCCCTTGCTGCATTCACAACCTTCCAAGCGGCTTTGCATTTATTGGAAGAAGCATTCTTTATAGCTAGCATTGGCCTCCAGCTTTGCCTTTTTAATCTCCCTTTTATATATATTTTTTGCTTCGGTATATAGTCTCTTTGTTTCATCCCTGAATAGACCATACCTACAAGACCACAAGTAATTCACATGTAAATTGAGTACATCTTCTTTAAGTTTTTTTATGAAGCTGTGAAAACCATGTAACATGCCTTACGTTCTTGATGTTTGTGGAGCCCTCTTTTCTATATAAGGGCCTAAAAAGGAAAGCATTTATCATACCTTCCAGGAAATATGAAATAAAAGTATCAAACAGGCAATCATCAGAGGAGTCGGCAAACACAGTATTCCAGTCAACATCAGCAAGAAAACTGATTAAATTCAACAATGTTTCTTTCAGCAAAACAGCGTTTAAAACAGTACGTCAGTTTTTGTACCTTCTGAAATAGAGGGAGAATTTAGCCTAAAAGTAATCGTCCAAGGCACAGTGGTCAGATAATGGAGGTCTTAATACTTTGGTGCGAAATGTTACGCCCCTACTTATATTTGTTATTGCATTATCTAAGCATGCCAATCCTCGAGTTGGTTCGTTATTTAAATAATGACAGTCAGCTGATAGTAAAACATTCAAAAACTGTAAGGTAAAAGTATCAGTGTCATTGACATCAATATTATATCCCCACAGACAATATAGGAAGATTGTATTTTAGCAGTGAGTGAAAATAGAAGTTTGTCAAAGTATCTTAGGAAAATACTGTGATCTCCATCAGGTGTGCGGTAAACAGAAGATTAAAATTACATTTTTGGTGGATGTTTATAATAGACAGCAACTACTTCAAAGTGGCACTTCACAACAGAGATTAGAGACATCTAACACTTGAAATACTATTTCATTTTTCAGGTAGATTGCAACACCACCTCTGATTTGCTTTGTCTACAAAACATTGTAATACATTTATACCCTTCCAGGACAGCTAAATCTTGATTTTGGAGATTACACCAGTGTTCACAAAAACAGAGAGCAAGATTAAATTGTATTATAGGACAAAATAAGCTCCAATTCGGGCAGTTTGTCACAGTTAGGGACTGGGTCGGGGGTTAGCCGACAATAGCCTAACGTTTTTGGAATGTAGGCCTAGGCCTAGGCTCAGATAAGGATATCTGAGTCGTTCACCTCATGCCCCTATTGAACTAGGCCTAGTCTTGGTTTTGTGACATTGGATTTTTTCCTTAAAAAAACCACCACTTTTAGGCTTTTTCGATTTAATTTGAAACATTTTCACCAAGGCTCCTTGGGGGCCACACATCAGGCTTTAAAAGCATTTTTCCACTTCACACTCCGGCCAGTCCAATCTTGACAGGATTTGTAAGTGTCATAATTGGTTTTCCATTCGGTACAGACTATATCTTGACCAAAACAATCTCTCATGGAAAACTACTAAAATCTTCTTTTTTCCACTTCAGGCGAAAGTCTAGAGATGAATAGCCACTTCATCTTGTCAATGCTCTTTATTTTTTGGAAACATTTGTCCCAATTAATTGGAATATGCCTTGAAACTTTAGACTTCTTAATTCCACCAACCTTCTTGGCATATCATATTTCTATTGTACCTTGGTTCTTGAAACTCACGTTCACTACGTTTCCATATTTGAGGTTATGTGTTTTCCTCCATGACTTTGTTGTTGTTCCATAAGATCATCAGAGATTAACTGGGACTGACAAAACAGTTTTACCTAGTGTTTTCTAGTCCGCTATTTTCTTCGAATTGTTTGTTCAAAAGTTTTTATTTAAGTGTTTTTTAATTATTGTTTTTAACTTTTTACCGTGTTTAGATTGTATTTGTTTGCATTAATTCACAAGAATTCGTTCACCCAAGAAATTTGATGTTCAATTCAAATATTGTAAACAAAGGCTTAACCTAAAATGTTTTAAAACCTACTCCTACCGCTTGGTATGACAGACAGCCAGGCATAATGAATTGTTCCCGCTCGGACAAAGTTCGACGTTTAGACATGAATGAAATGCTAACTGTTCCTCTTCCCGATAACAACAACGACTTCGTGAATCCAAAAAGCGACATATTACTAAAACTGCAAAATGCTTCTCCAACCTCCTAAGATAAGTACTACCTCGATGTGAGTGAGATTCATTCAAAAAACCGATTCAAGATACTTGAACCAACCCATACCAATGTTGCAGATCATAGCTATAGTCTTTTTTTCCTTCCTCACAACAAGGACATGAAATGGGAACAAGGATCTCCTGATGATATAAAGAAAAATAAATCACGCTCTAAGATCTCCCACCAATATTTTTGCGTGAACGTAAATAACACCAAGAAAAATAAAAGATATTAAGTGTAATGTATATATCAAGTTTCACAACTGAAATCAAAGCTAAATCGATCAAGATAAACCTAACAGAAATAAATGGACTACAGGAAAACTAACTAACTTTTATGAAAACAAAATCAGTAAAGTTTTTCACGTTTTAAACCTTCCCAGGGACAAAAACCTTTGAAGTGATCATTCGTAATGTTCCCTACTCTCTAACTGACGAAGAAATCAATCAAGAGTTACGTGACATGGGTTACAACCGACATTAAAGTATCAAGATTGTTCAACAAAAACAAAAGTCCAATGCCAACTCTGTTTTGTAGAGCTGGAGAATTCGGAAAGTGGTCGTGATATTATCGAACTGCGTTTCGTGTGTGTCTTTAACCGCCATGTTCGTGTTACATTCGTGTAGCCTTATAGGTTAAAAGTCGTGATATTGGTTCGTGTTTTTTCTGCTTACTCTTGTTTTGTATTTCTTTCGTGTGTTGGCTTTGAGATGTCAGTGTTTCGTGGTCTAGTGTGTGCTTGTTTTTTCAAGCCGTGTTCGTGATCGGTCGTATTGTGGTGAGCTGGTTTACCCTCGCTTTGGTGGTGTGTACCCGTGATTTTTCTGTTTCATCTTCACCTTTGTTTTGCGGGATTTTTCCCATATCGTCTATTCAGGACTGTTCGTGTGGTCAGTATTTAAGAAACCTTGAACAATTGTTTCACGCCATAGTTAAGTGTGTAAAAGGAAGTCAAAAAACTGCGGCGCAGGAACATACTTCACACAAAAAATTACAGGAGGTGGTAAATACTACCAGGGATCCCAGCTCTATTCAGACCGGGTCAGAGTAAAGAAACCTCCAGTCGTGTGTTAACTGCGGTCGAGGAAGAATCCTTCAAATTACAGGAGGTGTAATACTACAGGGCATCAAGCAGAAGAATCTGACCGGTCGAAAATCTCACATAGGGTACGAATCTCGGTCCACAAAGTTACAACGACACGACCGAAAACTCAGAACGAACTAGGGAAACACTCACCAAAATCATCTCCACCTCGATCTCCGTTGAATATGAACTCCCCCAGCTATGCTGAGGTGGCTCATCCGTCGTACATTCCTTCAACTGCAAACTCCGTAGAGGATCCACAATCTCTGGAAGCAGGTAACATCTCAGGTCTTGTGGACGAAATAATAATAAGCAAATGTAGTAAAAATACTCATACCCCAGTTGAAAAAGGTTATCTAGCAGGTTATTGTTCTTTCTTTAAAAATGCCCGGTGACTAACAATCAGGCCCTCAACTCTCTTTAAAAAACTTAATTGTTCTCAATTGGAATTGCCAATGGCTTGAAAGGACAAAAAAAACATCTCTTTTACAGATTTCCTAGTAAGGACATAATATAGATGTTGCATGTGTCACTGAAACTCACTTCCTGCCCAATGATAAATTTAAATAAGTGGGCTATTCTATTTACAGACAGGAACGAGTGGCTCCTCATGCCTCTGGGCACGGTGTGGGGTGTCGCAATTTTGATCAAAATAGAACATAAAACACCACGAATTTCTTGCTCCCCAGTTATACAAAGTTTTAGAAGCTGTTTCCATAAAAATATTTTTACATAAATGGACTCAACTTTTTCATTTAGTATCAGCATACTTACCTCCTAACAAACGTTTTGTTGATGAAGATTTTAATAGGATTCTCTATAATAATAGTCCTACTATTTTAATGGGAGATCTAAACAGTAAAAAACACTTTATGGGGATGTCGCACTAATAACCCAAAGGGTAATAAATTGAATGGACTATCTTGATGCGATTACAACTATTAATATATCTGCTCCTGTAGAACCAACATTTTATCCGTGGGCAGCAGAGAAACCAGCAACCTGACATATTAGATATTGTGTTTGTTTAATAATTTCAATGAACCGATAGTACAGCAAAACCTTCTTGCGATGTTAACGTCTGACCCACTTACCAGTAATTGTACTTTTTCAATTAAACCCGATTTTACCAATCCTCCATTGAAACTAATAAATGGTAAAGTTGACTGGGCTGTATTTCATAACGAATTAGAAACAATATTATCTTGCCGATTTGTTTACAGGGTCTTTCGAAGATATTGACAACTGTGTATACAATTCACTGAGCTGATTAAAAATTCGGTTTTTAAAAAAGCAGTCGCAAAACAATCACAAACCATGTTTTGTCCTAATCGCCCTCCGCCAAAGAATTTCTTAATTTAATAAATAAGAAAAACATGTTTTAGGAGACGGTGGCAGAGACACAGGCATCCAGAAGATCGATGCAGCTTAACAGGCTCATCAGGAAAATAAAATCAGAATTAGATATTTTCAAAATTAATGGACTATCAGAAATATTTGAGTGAAATAAACCCAGGCGATAGAGGTTTCAATGTGGCTGGCAACCAAAAGAATTCTCTAGAACGCCTTCTACGATCCCTCCCCTTCAACAAGTCCAGGTGAGTACCAGAGTGACTCTGAAAAAATGTGAGGTTTTTGCGAATTATTTTGAAATGCTTTTTCCCTAACCCTACTGATTAATTTGCAAACTGAAGATGAAGTCAACAGGTTTTTAATAGCACAAATCTTATCTGCTGAGCTTCCCACTCAGATATATCTCAACATCTGAAATTAGAAATGTTATCCAATACCTACCGTTGAGGAAAGCTCCTGGGTGATGACCTTGTTGATACAAACTTAATATTAAAGGAACTCCGCCGCACAGCCCATCAGCTATTAAAAACTTTATTTAATGCATGCCTACACGTTGGTTACTTTCCTAAATCCTGGAAACATCGCTGACGTTATTGTTATCCCACAAGCCCGGTAAGCTGTTAGAAATCCCTCTAGTTACAGACCCATCAGCCTACTACCCACTCTGGCAAAAGTATTTGAAAAGCTAATACAGAAGAGACTATGCAGATCATTGAAGATGCTCAATGTATTCCTCCCCACAATTCGCTGTTTTAGGGCAAAACATTCTTTACTACGCAGACAACTTGCGAGTTGTTAACACAAACAATAGTGCAAGGGTTTTGAAAATAAAAGGACACTCTGCTGCTTTGTTTCTGGATGTTGCTCAGCCTTTGACAAAGTATGGCACAAAGGCCTTTCTGTATAAGCTATTTCAAACTGGACTTTCCAAATTACTTGCAAAACATCATCGTAATCATTTTTAGAAAACCGGACTTTTTCAGTAAATAATAAATTCTACTATTCCACTGTTCGACAGGATCCGGGCTGGTGTGCCACAAGGCTCAAATTTTAGGACCTATCCTGTGTAATATGTTCATGCATGACCTACCCATTCCAGCTCATTCTACGCTTGCTCTTTTCGCTGATGACACTGCCTTGATTTCCCAAACATCCAAGACATATGGGACATAAGCAGTTGACATGCTTCCAGACTGATACGGACCTACTGTTGGAGTTGGTTCGTTAATTGGAAAATCGCACTTAACCCTCTAAATGTGAAGAGCGAAATATTTTTCGCTAAGAAAATTCAATCCCTTAAGGAATATAGAAAATTCAAGATAAAACATCATACAATGGATTAAATAAATGAACAATGACAGAACTGTTAAATATTTAGGGAGTGTCTTATTAGACTCTAAAACTTACAATTTTAAACAGCACATAAAATTCAAAAATTAACTTCATCAAGCAAACACAAGATTGGCACAAATGTACCCAATTATCAATTAGAAGATCATCTCTTAAACTTAAATGCGCTCTTTTAATCTACCAAGGAATATTCAGACCCCTTTCTTACTTATGCTTGTCCAGTTTGTTTTGGGTCCTTGCCTCCATAAATCAAAAATGAACAAACTTCAAGTATTCCAAAACAAGTTATTTTGAGAAATAGCAAACAAATTCTCCATGGTTTGTTAGAAACCGACAGATTCATTATGAATTAGAAATTGCGACCATCTGTGGGACTACATCCGAAAACTAAGTGCTTCATTTTCTAGAAACTCTGGACCATTCAACAGGTGCTGTCCATTTTAACATTGGCCAAAGAACTCGTCAACAGAAAGACTGAAAAAGAAAAAAGCCCCCCCACGTCTTGTTCAAGACATTTTATTATAATTTGAAACTTACATTGTTTGTCAAGTACTAATTTTTATTGTTTATTTTCTGTTAAAACTGTATTATGTTATAGGGGTGTTCTCCATTGGAGCAAACCCACTAATGTTAATATTTCTATGTTTCTGTTCTCTATGATTCAAACTTCTGTGTATAATTATTTACGTTGTAGTTATTGAACCAGAAATAAAAGCTTTTGAAAAAAAAAAAAAATAAAAAGATTAACTGCTTCGTCTGCTTCTGACCCAGAACCAACCGTTCCACCCGTGACGAGCCACCGGTATTATGAGGGAAACATCTGTTTGTTGAGCAACTTTTTTTACTTGTCTTGCTGGTTGAAGACGTTTACCGCCATTGTTGCACTGCCGATGTCAACTGAGCATCTGTGTCCAACTCATTGACTGATCAAGCACACTGAATTTATTACTTAGTTTTATAAAGATTCTTTATTATGATTTTTAGCAGCATTTATACTTATATAAGGGAAATTATGTTTAAAAGTTATAGAACATTAAGTAGGTATCAAAATCATGAAGATATTAGGTACAATTTTGGATATCAAAGGCCTCGAGCTAATATATATATATATATATATATATATATATATATATATATATATATATATATATATATATATATATATATATATATATATATATATAAACCCCCATATTCCCAATACAACCACAATGCTCACAAAGCAAAGTTGTTGAAAATAAAAAGATCCCTAACAATGCTTTGAGGCCGACATGAGAGATGATAGAGAACTACTGGTAACATTTGATTTAGTACACTGCAGTTAGAATTACTCCAAACTTTGAGGGAATTTTTTATTTAATAAATTGAATTATATATCAACTTTGTATCAGTTACATGCTTTATTTACTTGTAACATCACATTATCTTACAGAAAAAATCAATAATGTCATACAGATGTAATATTAGCTATAATATCAAGGGAAATTAATTTTCAGTCTATAATGGTCATGACATGAGTTCAGAAAGAGATCTTACCACTCTGAGATGAGGTTCCAATGTTGCTGAATAGTAACCCATGCTTATTGTCGTGGCAACCACTGCTGCTGAGTTCAGTAACACTCCTGGCACCTTGAGAAAATCCAGTACTCCAGCTGAAAATCCAAACCCTTGTGAGATGAGTTTATTATTAACAAGCAAATGTCTTTAATTTTGAAAATGCTGTGTTTGCTAAATTGACACACTGTGTGAAAAAGTGTATGACATAGCACTAATCTTTGTGGAGAGTACTCACAAACATTTCTATAGTTCAGTGATATAATACAATCAGTAACACAAGTTTCGAGATCTGCAATTTCAATCTGAATACCTAAAGAAGAGATCAAATTGCAGATCTCGAAACATAATGTTACTGATTATATTGCATCACTGAACGATGGAAAATGTCCGGAAAAATCGTGTTTCCTTTATAACTCTCAATAATACAGTTTACAAATTTTTACACAGTATGTAGATTTATATATGTTGAATTATTTTCTATATCAGAAAACTATAATTAATGAATAAATATCAAAGTTTAATTAATTTTTGAAAGAGCATCTGAAAACACATGTTTAACATTCAACATTTTTAAAAAATACAAGGATTTTAGTAGTTTTTCTAAAAAAATTATGGAATTTCCTGCCTTACCTTTTTCTTCTTCATACTTTTAGAGTAATTTGCCATACGCTTAAGTTTGCTATTCCCTTATTATACTTTTATTTAATGTCAGTAAAGTTAGTTTAGGAAATAAAGAGAACAAACAAAAGAATACATTTTATAAAATCAAAGCGGAACATAATACCTCAGCTTATAGAGTTTTCAGTTACAATATGTACTTAAATAACTGCAGGAACCTTACCTCCAGATTTTGGCCGATTGTCAAGATGTAAGGGTGGCAGAATGTAAGCGATGAACAATGCAAACAGTAGCATGGCCAAGCCGTTGACAAAGAAAGGTAACTTGAAGCCTCCTAGCTACAATATAAAATAATTATAAGCCTTTTAAAAAGTTATAAAAGGTATTTGAAAGGTAATGAACTTTAAAGTTATATTTTGTGAAATACATATTAAATCAATTCAAATGTTTATCACACAAACCGTTTGACATATTCATATTTACAATAGACAAACAAGTGTGCTATTAATTATTAACAGTACAGATACATGATCATATAAAACTGTTAAAGTAAATTGTTTGAACCAAAGCATATTCTTAAAACTTATCATATGACGAGATAATGCTTATAGGTTTACAAATTTACCAACATTTAAAATACATTAATATCGGTATAACAAAATTGATCTATTGTCATGAGAAACTCTGATTACGAATTACAATTTCATTGATTTACTGTTTTTAGTACGGAAATTTCAAAATAATTCCTTGCTACATAATTATCTTGAATTTCATAGCAATACTCGTATTCGAAATAAATATTCTCACTTTTTTATTATAATTATTCTCAATAAACAGAACTATTAATAAACTTACTGCAAAAAAAATTCCACCAATTGTAGGTCCAACAATGTACCCAACTCCATAAAACACCTCTAGTGTTGCCTGAAAAACAAATATTTCAGTTAAAATATAATCAACGTTCAAAATATATTATTATTATCACCTTAACTATACAAGGTTACATTAGCAGCCTGTTTTATGCCTTAGACAATTGAAATAGTTCAGAGTAATTCACTACCTATTTGTTAGCTAAAGTTGAAATAAATTCTATAGTATTAGAAATATGCAGGGTCAATACAATGTTTAAAATGTACCCACACAAAAAAGTTTACTTCATTATATAGTATAATTATCATTTCAGGCAGCATAGATGCTTTGACTACATGTGTCCTTTAATTTAACATCTTGACTATATAGACTTTCTGACATGTTGGCTCAAGTCAAAGGTGAAGGAAATTAGCTTATGTTGTAATTTGTCAATAGTGAATGTGTTCGAATAACTTTTTGAAGTCACATAACCATTTTTATCTTTTAAAGTTTACATTTTTATTAGCATTTCCAAAGCTATTTAGATGAGTAAAGTATCCATATCAATGTATTAAGATACGTAAGTATTAGGAAAATTACTCATTAAACAAATAATTTCGAACAATATTTTGGTAGATAGGTATTACGTTTAAAAGCTTGCAGGTTTTGGTTGTGCGACTTATGAGCAAAGAACAGTGCTCATACTCTGATTGGTCAAGCGGGAATCATACCACACTTCATGTGAAGTATAAAAATGAAATCCAAGATTAACTAATCTTTAACTAAAGTTAAGAAAAGCCGATTAGTAAAGTTAATACCTTAGTGTACGTTTAGATCCTCAAATGTAGCAGTCATTGTTATTTTGTTGTTGTAACATAATAAAGAAAAACATTTTATTTTTCAACAATTTAATTCTTGAATACATATTTTCTTGATCGGGAAACAAGGCAAAATCAACAATGGCATAAAAACTAATAAGATTGGAGTTAATTACAATGGTCATAAATATACACTTTTTGATATATTCTCTTGTTTGTGGCATCAAGGCAAACTCAACATTAGTGTCAGAAATAGAATTTACTTAACCAGAGTTACTCATACACATGCAAAGTCTAAGAAATTGTGTGTGTAGCTGCGGGTAACTGCTAGTACATATATAAAATAAACATAGTTGTGTAAAACCTATATGAACGTATATGTTATACACTACTAGGTTTTTTCTTTACACTTGAATTATTGTTTCAGTATAGGGTGCCTAAAGCCATGCTAATGTTTTCATTCTTAAAAAAAGGACTGTATAACAATTCTAGCAGACATACCAACATTCCTCTATGTACTTAAACAATTTCAATTTGATCTGTACAGTTGTGTTAAGTAAACAACACATTCAGATATAGGCAACAGGCTTAGTCATGACACAAGATGTAAACACTGCATTAGAATGCACCAGAGGCTTACTGACCATTTGCCAAGACCGAGTTATCAAGGTCAAACTTAATTCAAGCCTTGTTTACTCTAACACTTGCATTATGCATGTCAGCTGACAAGCATATGTTACTAATTTCTAAGACTACTAATAGCGGTCTTTGGAAATAATGAGTCATAATTAGTTACATATTCCATTATAAATTGAAATAGTCCATATCCTACATTTTTAAGTAGTTTAATGAGAAAATAAAACAGATATAATGTTGTTGTCTCTATTTTGAGAAAAACAGTTCAGGCAGGTGGAGAATTTTAAAATATTTTTAGAACTAAAAACTCAAAATGATTACTACTCATATAACAACATTTAATATAAAACTAAAAACTAATCAAATTAGCTATTTCAATAAAAAGTTGTTCAACAAAGTAATACTAGTCATTATTTCATAATAGTGTTTAAAACTAAATACTAATCTGCTATTGCAAACTTTTAAATAAAAATTTTAACTTTTACAAAACAAAACAAAAATTACAACAGTATGAATTTTTATTTTTGTTTCAGTAAGCACTTGTTATAAATGCGATCGTACAGGTATTAAAATTTGTACATTGATACACTATAATTTATTTATACATTGTTAATTTCTCATTTTTAAATGTACACTGAAGTCTTACATGTAGTAAAGTAATGAGCATTTATTTTTTCAGTATACATGAAAAATGAACTCCACAAAGATATAAAGATGTATATAAGAAACTACTCTTGGTACTAATACAAATTGGTTACAGATTACTCTTTGATAAGTACTAAAATTTAATAAAATACAACACAATGTGTATAAATGATCACTTCTACTCAGCATTATGAAGAAAATTTAGTAAAAACTGTATTACTATTAAAAGTTCTAGTTCTATATCTGTGGCTTGGTGCTGAAAAGGCCAATGTCCAAAATGTGCTATTTTCAGGTTAAGGTGCCATATAACATTTACTGACCTGTTCTACCTAGTGCCAAAACGGCCAATGTCCAATTAACAAAAATAAAGAAGATTCAGACTCTATGTGGTCCAATGTCCATAATAGTTTTCTTCTAGCCATTTTATTAAAGAAAGGCCAAAGTAATACATTGCCCAAGCATGGTTACCGAATCTTGATGCTAGAAAGGCCAAAGTCAACATTGGCCCTTTTACTTCTCTTTGAAGGTAATAACTCTTAATACTCTATGGAATGGACATTGGCCTTATTACAGCTGATACATTACAGTGTTTCCATTTCATTCATGCTTTCTTTCCACAAATATAATCATAGTAACCACTGCTCTGTTTATTATTGTTATTGAGTTTTAAAATGAATTCAAGAGGAAGAAAATTAGTAAACATAGCATTGTTTGAGTACAACCCTCAAGGTAAGAATGCATTTTCTATTTATTATACATTAATTATGTTTTGGTTTCTTTCAGGTTAGTGAGATTATGAAATGTTAGGCTATAATCAACTTAGCCATAAAACACCTGATAAATATTATGTTTAAAGATTATTAATAGATATAACTTTATTGGTTTCTTTGTGCTTTTCAGGTGAAATGAAAGGATATATTTTAAAATGCAGAGTTGGGTCTTCCCTCAACTCTATAGCCTACCTTATTGCTAACCTGTAATATATTATTGTTGTATCTTCTGTTTACATATTGATGGATCTTAACAATTTCAATTCACTTAATTTAACTTAACCTATAGGCTACACTAACTGCGCCGATGAGTTTAATTAATATTGTACAGCCATTTGTACAGATTAATTTTTTGTAATACTAAATTTTGTTTTTAATTTCAGATGAGATCAATGGACCTGTCCCTGGATCTTCAAATGAAGACAAGTGCAAGAGCCAGTCTACTCAGTTGGAACATAGAAACGACTATGTTGGAGATGAGAGTCCAGTAAGACTTGACTTTGGCGACCCTTTTGATCCATCATGAGATGAATATCAACCACCAGAAACGAAAGATGATTGTTCTAGTAGTGAAGATGAGAACATTAGTTAAAAGGAAAAAAAGACACAAGAACTCAAGTGTTGTAGTGATTCAACCACCTGTAAGTATGATAAGTAGTGATAATACTCCAGGTCAAGATAATGACTGTTTGAATGTCATCATTGAAGCAATTGATGTTTCTAGCACTTCTGGGCGTAAAAGTAGAGGCCGAAAAAAGTCGAAAGATGTGGGACCAGAAAGCGGATAAGAAACCCTAGTTCTTGGATTCGCAATGTAAAAAAGAAAATGAAAAAATGAAGGACTGCAATTCAATACTGAAAAGGGTAAAGTGGTTACAGGTGTAAATGTTTTCAGACATTGAAAGAAATTTCATCTTCTTCGATTACTATACATTGCCAAGTGAAGCAAAAAACCATTTCATTGCTGGCTCTATTGACGAAGTAAAAAAGCAACGAGAGAGATTAAGAGAAGAAGATGGGCGTAGCAGTAGGCGTCAGTTTACTCGCCACTACTTTCTTCCTCTAGAATGGAAAAAGAATTGAGGTATGTCCAAAAGATGTACTTGCAAACTCTTGATTTGACTCTGAAAAAGGTGAGATTTATTGTGGAGAAGAAAAGATCTTCAACATCAGGTCTTTGTCTAGAACACAAAAGAGGAAAGCACGGAAACCATCCAAAAATATCTGAAGATGCTAAAAATGTGATTCGGGACCACATTAAATTGTTCCCAGCATATGAGTCTCATTACTCTCGCTCACATACACAAAAGAAATATCTCTCCAGACCTTTCTATATCAAAAATGTATAGACTGTGTTGTAAATATTGTACAGACAATAATATTATACCAGAAAAAAGATCATACGTACAGAAAGATTTTCGTTGAAGAATTTAATTTGCATTTTAAAAATCCCAAAAATGATACTTGTGCGAAATGTGACAAATATGACATGATTATAAAATCATCGGTCATGTAGGAAGAAAGCATAAATACACAGAAGTTAAAAGATGAACATTTAGAAATGGCTGATTCTGCTTATAACCAAAAGAAGATTGATATAGACATATCAAAGACAAACTCTGACACTGTAGTGGTATCTTTTGACTTAGAACAATGTTTACCGACACCAGCCTCGTCTTGTTAATGGTGTATCGTTTTATAAACGACAACTATGGACCTATAATTTGACTTTATATGAGACCAGAAATAGACACCCGAATCCTTCCAGACCTATGTGTTTTTTGTGGGATGAAACTGTAGCAATGCGTGGCAGCCAGGAACTTGGATCGTGCATTTACAAATATGTAAAAGAGATTTTAGGAGATGACGTAAAAAAGGTAATCTTTTACAGTGATTGTTGCCCTGGCCAAACTAGAAACCATTATGAGCTCAATATCTTTGCTTCTGGTTAGGGAACGACAAGCACGAAACAATCCTCTTGTGATCCACCATAAGTTTCTTGTACCGTGCCATACACACATGGAAGCTGACGGTGTGCATGCGCTCATTGAAATATCTAGGAAAAGAACAGTAACTTGTATAGAGATACCAAGGGACTGGTCCAATTTCATAAGATGTATTGAATGCACCCCAAAGATTGAAGTATTTCAGAATGGAACAAACTGAATTTTTAAATTTCAAGTCATTGTTTAAAACTGAATTTGTGCACAGAAACCAAAAATTGATGGTGAAAGGGTGTACTGGAACTCTATTCATTGGTTAAAATATGATTACACAACAAAGAAAACTCTTCCCAAATTTTGTACAATTTATCGTTTAAGGAATCTGAAGAGTTCAAGGTGTTTGGACATAAGCAGAAAAAAAAACGCTACGGCATACTCAAAGGTGTATGGTTGTCCCCATCAATAATACGGCAATTACTTTGTCAAAAGAAAAAGTAGAAGATCTTACATCTTTAATGCCATATATTAGTACTAATAGCAAACTGTACTACAGTGCTTTTATTAATAGCCTACAGAGTAGTTCCGAGGTTGAAGATATAAATCCATTTGAAGACTTTTCTGACGATGTTGGGGAAGAAAACTATAATAGTGAAGGTGTAATGAAAACCATATGGGAATAACATTGTTATACTGTAGATAAGATTTCATTCATATTCTAAGACACGCTTAGCCTATATTAAAAATGTTTCAAACAATGTGTGTGAAAAACAATAAATATGACATGAATAGATCATTGATTTTTTTTATATGCCTGAATTAATTTCCTTTGTGCTAATAACAAAATAGTAAATTTTCATCAGAAACTACTGTTATTGAGTAACTAAATTTAAACACCATATAAAATTACAGGGCCAATCTCCACAAATTTTGTAAACATTTATAATTACCAAAATTAAGAAAAAAGGCCAATGTCCTAAACAAAAATGTTTTAAAAAATATTACAAGCATTTAGTTATTATCAAAAATATCAGTTATAAAACTAATATTAAGGTAGAAAATTTCATTGAAATATATTTCAATTTGACTTCACAGTAAATGTTTCAACAAATGAAGAAATTTTGTGCAAGCCGTAGTGAAAAATCAGGTTTTTGGACTTCGGCCTTTTTTGCACCAAGGCACAGATATATATTGAGACTTACAAAAGTAGTGCCGATAGACTGAGGGAAAACCGCAGCAGTTATCGAAAATGCAGCAACAAGAGCTGCAGTTGAGCCTAGAGATTCAGTTATTCGCAGCAGAAATGATAACGAGATAAACCAGTTGTGATCCATCACATAATCCAGCATCCTGCAATATATGAGATGCACTTATTACACTTGAAGTTATTCACATATATTAAAAACAGAATCATAATCTTATTAATTTTCATTTCACAGTAATATTTTACTTTCAAATTGTGTAACAAATGAAAATTTGATTTCAATAGAACTCATTGATAATGCGCCTTTTTGGACTAAATTGACAACACCTCATGGTTATTGGTTGCTATTTGGATTGGACGGAGGTAAGAATACCTAATTAATTCTCATTTCGTTAGATAATAGTTAAACTACAATTTAATGTATCGGTACTGCTTTTTTTATATTAATTAGCCTGAACACATTTTTGTGTTAAAAAATATTTAATACAGTTACTTTAGATCACTGCTACTTCTTATAACTTCAAACATTTTAAATTTAGTCATATACTAGACCAAACAAAATTATTATTCTTAATAATAAGAGAAAGACAGACATTTCTTACCCAAACAAAATAGCTGATATTGCTGCTATCACCATACCAATGTTAAGCAAAGTTCTTATTCCTACTGTGTCAATCTGAAACAATTGAATCAATTACAAACCCTTAATACTTTTATTTAGATTTATGTAAAACTTTTCAAATGCAAACAAAACAAATCTCAAAATATATTTACTAAAAACTGAATAAACACAAGAATTACACTTCCAGTAAGTCCTCTGTAGTACCTTTTTCTATGCTATATTGTTTGAGGTTTGTCAATATACGAGTTTATACTTTTAACAAATTATAAAAACAAAACTATACATTACACTTACATGTTTTCCTATAATAGGGCTGCTAAGGAAAGCCACAAGTTCGAAACTACCTAAGACAAGTCCGTATTCAGTGGCAGTAGCTTGTTTTAATTCAGCCTGAAACAGATAATAATATACAAATAATCAGGTTTTGATAAATTAACACAAGTTAGATTTCAAGATAGGTATTTTCACTGCTCATAAATTAACATGATGATAATATAAAAGTGTTTTAAATATTTACTTTTTCATCACACTCCACTACAGTATATACTTGCAGCTTTTAAAATGTATATTATATATATACATAAATAAAATTTTTAATGTGCACATACTTCATAGGGGTAAAAGGGAGCTTGCAAGGAGATACAAATGGCACTGGAGAAGTGAACACTCCCAATTGCAGCCATAGTCAGCCACTGCCTCTTGGTTAACTTGGGAGGTGCTCCCATTAACAACACAGGACTCATCTGTAAACACAATCAGTATGCACAATTAGTTGTGTATACACAATTAAAGCTAACAGATCTTTGGCACTCTATTTGTAGGGAGTAATAAATTATGCATTGTTATTATATTACCAATGTACAATACATTCAAATTCACTTTTTATAATATAGGCTTCAGGAAATTCCGTCTTTTATTTTGGTCCTAAAATAATACATATTATCTTAAATTTAAGTACCTAAGTATCTTAATTAAAAATATCCCACAACAACGTTCAAGGTTGACACGTTAATTTACTGTACCACTTACAAATATTTTGAATCTCCCATCATCTTCAAACCTTACAAGATAAAAATAGCCATACACATCTTAATTTGCTCGTAAAAACATGGAATTTATTTATTTAAATTCTATCCAAAATTATGTTTGTACAAATATTTCCTTAAAACTATTTAATTGCACACACTAAAACTTCCAACTACCACCATCTTGAAAACTTAAGAGTTATTGAAAAATTAATACAAATTAAGGTTGCATGGAATTTCTTTATAATTTTATAAAAAGTGTAAGTTATAATTTTATAAAAAGTGTAAATTTTGATTTACTTTGTAAAATAACTAATTCCTACATTCTTGAAACTACTTATTGTTTGAGATTAGCTGACAAACTTATTCAAGTAATCTATAAGTACTGTCTTAGTACCAAAATTGAGTTTGATTTGGCCTAGAATTTATGACATATAATTGTTCACAATTATTTCCGCAATGGTGTTATATACTTTATAAGGTCACTATATGAAAACATTACTAGATAGAAAAAAACATACATTAACGTAAATAATCTTGGAATTTAGAATGATTTTTTTGTTTTATCATAAAATGCACAATAACTGAATTTATAACCACTTATGTTCCAAATTCTGAAAGATCACCATCTTGAAACCGTAGAGTGATTAAAAAAAGAAAGAAAACCTGTCTATAATTACCTAATGTATTTTGAACATGTGTTGTTTTAGGTCTATATTGGGAAATAGGCGAGTTAAAAGGTTTGCAAAAATGCAAATGGCCACCATCTTGAAACGTTTCATTGGTTAATACTTGGCTAATGAACTCATCCAAGCTATGTGCAAATATTGCCTTATACAAAGCTTAGTCTGGACCCATTACAAATTACGGAAGTTATCATGTTCACAAGCTCGCGTTATACATACACACACACACTTATAATATATGTATCTAAGATACACACACACACATTTTTTAATCATGGTGGTTTTGGGCTCTGAGTTGTATCAGAGAAAATTTATAACATTTCTTAAAATTTCTACCATGAGGGTGATCTATGAAATGAACTTAGCAATAAAAAGTTTAACTGAGTCCCATTATAATTTAATTCCAAAATATTATACATATGCATACTGAATCCATAAAGGCTTGTCATAAACAGATAATACTTATATGTACACATGCAATATTGTAGTTATTTTGAAAATTTAGTAATTCAGGTGCATATTTGTAATAAATTTAATTGATTCAATTGTAGTCATTGTCAATATTTATTTTTAACGAACATATCCTTTTTTTCTTAAAACCGTTTCAAGAACACAGAGAGCCTATTGTACTGACTTGTCTTTCTCTAGTTTATAAAGACTGATGGAAGAAATATTTTTCTACTCTGAATACAGCACTATGGGTGTACAAATCTTAAGCTGTAGGTACATGTTATTTGTAAGCCTGTTATAGCAACAAACAAAACAAAGTATAAGAAATAAAAACAATAATTTTGATTCAAATTATTTGTGCTATTTGTTATTGTTTAATAACTAGATCAATTAGTGATTGAATTGTGTAATTGCTATTGAGAATAATACAGTTTTGTTGATTTAATATTTTATAGTTTGATTACTTTTAGGAAATACAATTAGAGAGCTTGTAACTTTACTTAGAGACCTTTGAATTCAAAGAAATGCTGTCTAGGATTCAAAGGTCTTTGACTGACTATCTATGTTATGTTAGTACAGTGTAAGATAATAATGTAAAGTGATTTGTTAAAAGAGAGTGATGCTCGTGACAGAAGATAATGCTCAGCAGAACATTGACATGATGATATAACTATAGAAGTTTTACTCAACGAAGATTGCCACTAAGTAAACTTTTAATTTTATTGCTAATAACATTGGAGATTTCTACATCTTTGATAAATTTAAATGTTAAGTACTTAATGTGCATATTAGCAGTAAAGACTGTCCTTAGCTTGTAGTAAAAGTGGTAGTAAGCTTTTGTAAAGTTTTTGACAATATACTCGTAAATGTATAATATTACATAATTAGGTAACTTAGTTGATATAAATTTACCTCATCACCTTTGTTCAATGGTATAAAAGGTTAGTTCCTGTAATCTAATACGTTTTTTGAACTGAAAAGGTTCACATTTGAGTTTTATTATAATTATTAAATTGTCAGATTTCTGTTGTTTTCTTATGTGTTGTTCATTTCACTCATACACGGTGAGACATTGAACAATAGTACAAAGCCAAGCCCTCCTGAGAGTATCTATGGTAGGTACCTAAAAAAACCTTAGCTGCAGTTCTTGTGACAATCAAGTATACACACGGTAATTGCAGATTAACAAAGGTCGGATAAATACTTTAAAGCCAAGATTTACAATAACAGCAAGTGTTTTGAGCATCCAAAGTAATTATGGTAACAGTGGGGTAGCTACCTTGGGTGGCACCCGGTGCGGAATTTGGTGGTGTCACCCCATCGAAAGTAAAAAGCAATAAATTTTATATGATAAAGGTCATGGATATAATCTATTTTTTTCTTTTTATTATCTATCACTATAGAATAATAAATGTTTAACAATTCACGCCAACCAAACACAACTCACTTCACGAAACAAATAAGAAATGTTGCAACTGAAACGTCAAAGATCGTGAGTATGGGACGGAGAATCCCCCACGACAGCAGCAGGCTCTTTTGCGGGAATACCCGAATTATACATAGAGCTGAGCTAGTGCTAGTGAAGGAATCCCCGAAAAAGAAATTTTTGTGCTAGCGATTTTTTTTGTTTGTTTGTACATTGTTCTTAAAGTTGAGAGAACGGGTGGGTGTCACCCCAAAAAAGGTGACACGCGGTGCGGCCGGCCCCCGCCGCCCCCCCTTTGCTACGCCACTGTATGGGACTAGCCCGGCTGAAAACCTCGTAGCTGCGTTTTAGTAGTGAGTTTCTGATGTTACTGCTAAACTAATTCCGTGAATATCTCCAAACCTCTTTCATCTATTCTGGAGATTGTTAATGAAAGAATGAATAAGATTTTTTTAATAAGAACTATAAGAAAAACCAATACAGTGTAGCAAAACTTGCTTTATAAAACATTTTCTCCATTAGCCTACCTTATAAACTTGGTTAGTGAGCTGAAATGTTGTACAAACCAACATTCCATTGATATATTTTTATATTCAGAACAGAATCTAGTTGTACCATTGCTGTGCTTGGACAATCTCTATTATCTGGTTATGTATCAGTATTCATCAAAGGTAATTACGGTGCTAAAGAGGTCACAGGAAGTACGAAGCTAACTGCACACGGAGTGGGGTTTGTGGCATGTTCGTTGTCACCAGGAATATATTTAGTATGCCGTAAGGGTATATGAACTGGAGGCATTCCATGAAAGTGCTTGAATGATCGTTCTATTACTGTTGAGATTGATTGGTAGGACCTTTAGGCCCTAATTCCGCCTCTTTAACAAAGACATTTTTCTTTTCACCTCAAAAACTGTTTTCGTTCAATTAATCATTCCCTTCAGTAAATTGAATATGATGAATCATATCGTAAACTCAAATCGAGCAAGCAGATCAAGGTCAAGCTTTGAAAATAACCTTTTGTACAATAATGGTCAGATGAATTGTTTGGAAGCTTGATCTTGACCCGCCAGTTTTATTTGAATTTACTTTAGTGCCCTCGACACTTATCTGGAAACATTGTTCGACCCAGGGCCGAATCCCGATTTAAGCGATTTGTATTTTCACACGCTAACAAAGCAATCTAAGCCTATCCTGAAGTGATATTCAAACAATCCCAGGTTTAAACTTCAGAATGTCCACACAAAAATACTACAACATACACTATTCCATTAACCTATTAATCAACTTTCTGTATCAGTTTTTCAACACAAGTTACGATCTGTACAAAGCATGAAGTGTGCAACGGGTGAAGCGAGCATAGGTGCAAGGTGTGAGATGACCGAAAAGCCTTCACTTGTAAAAGCCAAAGGAATGAAAATTTAAGTCCAAAAGTGCACCTTACTTACTAATAGTCTGATTCATAACATTAATAAGTTGAGTGTGTTAATGATTGTATCTATCATTAAAGATGTGAACAAATTATAACAATCCGATCCGATATTCTAGGGAAGCGTAATAAACTCTCCGTGACTTACAAAGAGTGAATCGTGAATGTACACGCGCTCAGAGTCCACTTCACGACCCTCCTACAGTTTCGATTTCGGTTTACAGGGATATATCCTGAACTGTTCAGGGTTTATAACAGTATGTAGGATATTGTTACTACTGTTGCATACAACATCTGCACAAGTACTGTTAGTTTTTATTATTACCAAGGGAAAATATATTCAGTGTTGTAGGCTGAAAGTGTTATAGTAACAACTACATAATTAGGTATATCCTGACACTTAAATTGTTTAAAAATATAATTAAATTTTTAAATGGGATTCACTTTGTATACCCTGGATACACCCTGGAAACAGTTTGCAGTGTTTCTTACTTTACGTACCATTCTAGAACATCTGCTAAAGAAACTTTTAAAGACATCGTACTTAGTTTTCTGCTACGCTTAAGACAAACATTTATAAATCAGATGACCAAAGTCATCTGTACGTGACACCACGCCTGTACATTCGAACAGTCAGTACAGTGACGTAACACAGATCGACGTGTCACGATACTGAATGTGGCAATCCATACCTGTCCCAGACCCTTCGTTGCTGTGGCTTCTGTACAGCATTTGTCTTTATTGTATCCGTAGCCTACTTCTGTATACCAAATCCTAAACAGTGGTAAACATGATGATCATAGAAATAATTTATTTTCAGAAAGGCCACTTATGTCACAAAGTACGTTTGGGATTTTGGAGATCAGGGCCTAATGTTCACTGCTCACAACATTAAAAAAATCACATTTAAGTTGTAGGAATATGCGTTGGATTATACAACACTAAGATACTACATCTGAAGCCAGAAAATGTTGAAACATTAATTATATACATTTCAATTCAGTGATATGACTGTAGTTCGTGTATAATTCTTATATACTTAAGTCCGTTTTCCACGGAGTTGAATTTATCATAGCCGCAATTATTACTACTTTAAATGCCTTTAAATGGAGTGATCACAATTATCTTTAATTCTTTCTGCCTTTAGAGAATGTATGTTATAGGGGTGTAATATAAAAATAACCCAACTTAATACCGATTGCACCGATATATAGTGTTGATTTTTTTTTTAACTCGACCTTATCATATTCAAAAAGAAGGTATAAGGAAGCAAATCAAATTAAGGAAAATTGCATGTAAGCGTTTTAAGCACACTTAGTAAAATAATAAATGCTTTGTGCTTTCATTAAAATATCACTAGTTTAATCTTAAAGAGCACACAAGTAAGCCAACCAATAATGATCAAAATCTAGCTAATACCAAGAACAATTTAGTTACAAATTGAATTGGCGACAAGTAGTCATAACCGATTTTGAGGTACAATGTTTAAGTATTATACTAATGTCTTTTTATTCGTTACCACGTACCACGAAACGCTTTGTTTTTTTTTTAATTTCACCAAATCGCGTTAAATAAAAGTTGTACCGGCGGGAAAATTTGTACAAATATTTGTATTGGCGGAAACTCGTAGAACAGCTCTTGAATAGAGCATTACCCGGCCTCCACAAACCGCCTCCACGGCGTGCAATGGCTACATCAACCTTTCTCTCGCGATATTTCTTCCTTCCTCGTCATCAGACTTTAAAAAATTTTAAAAATTGAGGTTTATAATAATAACGATCATAATAATTTTGTATTATACCGTTCTGCGAACAACATATTTACCTGTTTAGGTCATGGTATAAGTATCCATTGTGAGACCAAGATGGTTTCTGTCCTCTTCAAGTAGCATCAGATCTGACCTGCAGTGCTTGCATGCATCCAAGCATTCACAGCATATACTTTTGACTTCTGGGCATTCACTCGAATTACGAAACTTAAGCATTGATGAATTCACTGGTGAATAATTATTTAGTAAAAATCAACGAGAAAGGTCTTTGTACACTATATCTTTGACAATGCAGATTTCTACATCCATAGTTTGTATTGGCTAAAGCCTTTCATACAAACTATGGACTATATATGGAATATGAAGTGATACCTACCTCGATTGTGGAGTCTGGAATTACAGGAGTTATTCAGGAAAATTCAAACCGAAATGTATTGAAATAAGATTATTCTTAAACAGAAATGACAAAGTGACTGAGTAGTATTTGTATTTTACTACTAGTCATTCAAGACAATGGCTAAATGAAATACATTTTTTGCATCACAGTTCATTAATATATATGCTGTGCAACATTATTTCCATTAAAGGGAATTCAGCTATCATGAATAAACACGCGCCCTTGTTGCAACGGGTTTATAACTAACTGTAATTTGTGAAAGACAAGAAATGTGTTTATTAATAAACATCAAGGAAATTACTTCTATCAATATGGATGCATGAAGTACATTGGTATGCTCCACAATGCACTGTGTTATGCAGAGAAAAAACACAGAAAACAAAAACATCTAATGGTCTTCGACCAGATTATTTAAACATTGAATATAGAATCTACATTCCAAACCAAAATGCAAGAATGCATACGAATGACATTTTTTAATCCCTATAGTGTGTCAAGAATATCAGCTTTCGTTAAACACTTAATTGGAAGCCTAACTGATAGTACCATACAAATGTGGTAATGTGGCAGCACGTAAATATTAATGCCGTATTAACCGCACTATATGTGCGGTTAATTTAACACCTTTCTAAATTACGCAACTGAATTAAGTTGAACGGCAGCAGTTTATATAAACGTTTTTAAATGTGTCTTTTTCTCCAGATCATATATGTAAGTGCCTAGGATTTCTAACACTTAACACTAACTAAAATGGTCATTTAATATATGGGAAATAGGTGGCAATAGGTTTTGAAGGCAACAGGAATTTAATTGGAACAATGTACACAATACAAGTAAAGAAAAGCTTTACACAACATTGAAAACTTAGCTCAGTAACCTCCATTGCTATCGTATGTGTTTAGTGCGACCCATGAGTTTGCTGCTTCTTACTCTTGATAGGAGTAGGCCCTATAGGTTAAAGTACTCTCTCTAACGGATTCATGAGATTTCTTTCGTCAATTAGTCGTAGACGAAATTTTAAGAGATATCGATAACAATTCCGAACAATATGCGGAAGTAAGTGAATCTAGAAAAAGAGAACTTGCAGATATAAATACAAAGTTATGACGTGGCAATGTCAACATAGTCCTCCATTTTCCTCCATATTCCAACGCCTCGGGAGAACCAATAGTATCGTCTACGTGTTGTAAACATTCAAAACATAAAATTACAAAGATAAGATATCCGCAGTTAAGATTCTAACTATCATTATAGGTACAAAAAATATTTCTCTTAGAGTATGCTATTATTAAGATTTTTAAATGTATCAAAAATGAAAGTCTGATTTAAAGAAGTCATTTTTGTGACAGTCGCAACACGTTGAATGAATATTTGACATGAATATCTGGCTAGTTCCTAAACCTCCATCTCGGTTCGAGGACGTCTTACTTTGAAAAGAAAAAGTTTTATTAATTTACTAGAATGACGTGTTGATCAAATATTACATATCATATGTGTGGTTGATAGAGGGATTTCTCGTGGGCTATATGTCGACAATTACGGTGATTTAGATACCAACTAATACGACTGCGCAATATTAGGATGTATAGTAGTGAATGATGAATGAATGATTTATACAAATTCTTTAAAAAAATCTTCCTACATTGACAGAGCGATAAAATCAAACCAGGTAGTACGCCCGCTATTTATTCGGTAGGTTGGAAAATTAGTAATATGTCGTGGGATTATGTATAATTTTAAAACTTCAGTAATAGTCTAATAAACTAGTTAGTAACAAAATGAGGGTGCAAATGATACAGTGCCTAGTCCTTTTATGACGAATCTCTTGACTCTTGTTAAACCATGTTTAAACTATGTAATGTTCAAACACACAACTTTCTGAGTAAATGTTTTATGAAATATTGAATATGTTTTTACTGTATTTGGGAAATATTCTTTATATTTATAAAAATATGAAATAAGAAATATTAGGAGGTTAAAGTATATAAATGGATGTGACTATTTACACCAAATAAAATAAAACATGAATACTGTAATCATCAAAATATGTTTGAACTCACCGTGAGGAATTGAATAAATCACGAATCAGTGTGTCGAGAATCTGAAGTTAAAAATAACGAAATTCTTACTGGGCAAAACTGGTCTCGGTAGTTAACTGGAATCTAGTTTTTACATAGTTTTTACGTAATCTAGTGTTTACCTCAGTTCAGGTTATGTACAAAGATTTCGACTGTCCACCAAGGCAATTCTTTGTTTGAAGTTTGTTTTTGATGATGGAAGGGTTGTGAAGGAAACAAGATTTTTTCCGGACACTTTCCATCGTTCGGTGGTACAAAAAATCAGTAAAACTACGTTTCGAGCTCTGCGTTATGGTACGCTCTGGTATGATATGTTTATTTTAACCTAGTTTGTAATTATTTATTAGGTTAGTTATTTACCTGAAGAAGAGATGAGATTTGAGATCTCGAAAAGTAGTGTTACTGATTTTTTTTGTATTAGTGAACGATTACCAAGGTAAGCTTATAATAGCTTTTATAATTTTCCTCTTTAAGCGCATTTTATAATTTATTATGAGAATATGTAGCTTTATAAATATTGCTCTAAACAATTACGTCACAAACTTACATCTCAGCTTAATGGTCCAAATCGAGAACTATTGACTTATTTTGTGGTGTAGTAGGGTTTTTGATTAAAGAAAATAAATATTAATAAAAATTAAAAAAAAAAAAAAACATATATACAATATAAATCTATACTTGTTTGTGTTTTTTACTCAACCACGTAAAAAGTACTACAGCGATTATTTTTAGATTTTATATAAACATTCTTAGGGTTCATCGTTAACACATAAGCCTTTTCCTATTTCGAAAATCCGTCCTGGCTACGCTCCACTGGCCTTTAAATTTGGGAAAAAATCTCATCTTGATCTCTAAAGTTGCATTACAATAATCACATATTATTAATTGAATAAGCCTGTTGAATGTAATTAACTGTTCTGTACAATCATAGTTTTATGATCGCATAACCATATGTAATTAATTTAACAACTATTTTCAATTTGTTTACATACTTTATATTGTTGAAAGCATATAGTAACCTTGATGGTAACAACATTTCTTATTTCAACCGTCTCTGCTACCGTTGTTGAGTACAGAGTAAGAAAATAGAAAATAAGAAAATGAAGGGTTTTCTGTAAAAAAATATACCTTTAACTGAACGTTTTATGTAATAGTATGCAGTGGTTGGTCAGTACTGCAATGGAGACATCAAAGACAAAGTTACTTTCTGATTTGTACTATAAATTTAAAGACTGTTTTAAAACCCATCTTAGTTGTCTTTTGACCTGCTTATGAGTATATAAGGTTCTTGTCAGGGCAACAAAGCAAACTGAATTGTAGCATCAGAAATATCTTAGACTGGAAGTAAATTACAATTTTCGACATATTTCCTTGGTCGTGGCAACAAGGCAAACTCAACATTGGCGTCGGCAATATAATTCACTCGAACCAGAAGTGCTCATACACATGCAAAGCATACGAAATTGCGTGCAAAGCCGCGGGAAACTGCTAATATATAATAAATAGTTCTTCAATCAACCCTACGTCTCATATTACTTTTTAATTGTTAATAATAGAGACCGTTTTTAAACTCATATATTCTTAAAATTAGTGTATTTTTAAATAGTAGAGTTCGCTATTACACCCTCCTCTATATTTGTTTAGCTTAATTTACTTTTGAGATTTTAAATATTTTTTATAATATTAAATTTGTTTGTTTGTTAAAACTTACCAGGAAGAATATGTTTTCTAGACTTTGCCAGCTTTATAAAATAGATTTAACCTTGATACCCTCTACGTTTCAGACTGATAGTCTAGTGTTTCAGTGGATGCATAATAGATTGGAGGCGGGTCATGTAGGTGAACCAGACCACGACTCATAATTATTACCTTAATAGTTGTCTTTCAATTAGGAAGTATATAGGTACAACCTTGATTCAGTTAACAGTAATTGGCTAGTGTTTTATAGAATTCATTATAGATTGTTTTATACAGGGAGCATTAACACAATTCATTAACATTTGCCTGAGGTCACGTTTCTATAAAAAGGATTGTATTGTGCCTTTTAATGAAGTTATTTCAAATACCATTTAAGTACAATTTGTTAGGCACGTTTTTAGAAACAGCGGATTATTAAAAACGACAATATTTGTTTGGTATGCATTTTTCTTACCTATTCACATTTATTAGTCTGAAATTAAAAACTGTTCTGTAACACTTTGTTTTTATATCGTAGGTAACTGTTACAGATTGTGCAGGAAAACTATACTGTATAAGGAATATTCTTGCAGTTTTAATAAACACCATAAAGGCTTAAAATCGTCGAGATACCATAAATCGCCTTAGGTAAAAATGAAACCAACTGTTTTCTTCACAAACACTATGTTATTTTTATTAGTTAAAATGTGCACTGAAGCTGAAATAATATGAACCCAAATTACGCACAATAAAAAAACAAAATACCACATTGGCAAAATCTTAGACGTAGGATTAGTTGTGACCTGAAAGTGCTTCAATTGAAATTAGCAATATTTATAACATAGTCTACTTATGAATTAAATTAATATGCGACAAATGTGGATAGTAGCAGCGTAAGGACAATAGTTACTTACACTAACGGCGAGATTTTTTGGTTTAGCATTCGAGCGGTTAGAAATTCATAGCCTATTAAACTTCCATTTAAAGCGTGGAGAACAGCGTCTACCGGCCAAATTGATGCATATATTTATGTTGTGTTAGTGGTTGAAAGTATTCTATGAGCAGTTATGATACAAAAATTGATATTTTTCTATAAATGGAACGTGTTGTAAACAACCTTTCTACAGATGTAAATATTATTTCCCCCCTAAAAAGTATTACTGTTAAACAATACATAACAATTTGTTAAAGTCCAACGAGCCCGATGACGCAACAGCCTTCATTCATTTGTCTGTAGCAATGACGGCAAACACTTATATATAGTATTTAATTGACATGTAGTATTCAATATAATTATAATATATGAGCCCATGTATAGGATCTAAGAGTATTAGTTACCGTTGGAAGTGTCCGTCCACATTCAAGAGGAGACGTGAGTAGTCTGACCCGGCTAGGAGGGTGTGGTGCTGTGTCTGTATACTGACCCTTGTCAGTGAATCTACTACTGACTCTGACACTGGCAGTCACGAGTGGAAACACACACAAGATAACAACAGCCCGGTCCAAGTGGAATAATACTAGAATTTGACCACTGGTCAATCATATATTGACATATCATCGACAATTACAAATAAACAATTTATTTACTGGAGAAGAACACCTTTCAATTGCGTCTTTTAAAAAAGTGAACCTTCATCGGGCATTTTCTGCAACTTTACAACAGATTATGAATATTGTCTCCCACATTTTACACATAGTATCTCCTGATAATGTGCATCTTTATTACTGCATCTCCTGATAAATTAAGGTTAACATCAGTAGCATCTCCTGACATAATAATGTTTATCAGAAGGATTTTCTGCGCATTTATTACAAACGAAATCCAAATCAATAGGATACTGAAAAGGTCCATCTTTATCAGTAGTATATCCTTATAAATTTAATTTTTATTAGACCCCTTCAATGTATGAATGAAAAATAGAATTTGTATCAGTAACATATCTCAACAAAATTAATATTTACCAGAAGCGCACCCTGATAAAGTGGATCGCCATCAATAGGATCCCTTGATTGAATCTATATACAGATTATATTCCTGAGTTTATATAAATATAAATTCAATTTTAATAGAATGAATTAAAAGTTTCAATTACACATACGAATGAACATACGAAATCAATGGTTAATACTAATTTATTCAAATATTTAACTCTAAATAACCAGAGTTTCAGATTTAATGCCTTCATTGTGTTTAGAGAATTTAGTATTGATGGTATAAAATGTTTTATTTTAATGAGTTAAAACAGACGGCTTCAAAATCATTGTATTCAATGTGCACACATAAGCTTGTGACACCCTTTTGCGAACAGCCTGGGTATACTACAATAGTACAAGTGGTTAGTTTGCCATTACTGTATTTGGATTCGTTCCTATTCTATTCTTTTTATTTATTAGTACAAATTACCGTTGCATTTTGATTGTGGAATTGTTAAAACTAAACACAGCTAATGGCTGTTTAGTTCGTGCTATTAGTTAAGATCGTTTGTTGGCTCAACTAATTACTAACTTAATGAACCAAGGGTATCCTAAATTGTACTTGCTGTACATGTAGTCTGAATCACGGATACCCAGTCTTGGCTATATAATATTGGAGTACTGTAATTCATACTCCAGTGGTAAATTATACTTTTCACCATGCAAAGAAAATATGTAAACATTTACGAGACAATGTGTTACCAACGAGATTAGCCCGGACATTTTACAAAATAGGAAATTCGTTCCCAGTATATATTTGTCTCAAGCTATGATCAACATCTGAGCTCTCCAAGTACAAGTGTTACAGTATTACGTAATCGGTTTTTGTCATGGACATTGTCAATAAAAAATATATAATTAACAACAGGTATTGTTATGCGGTGATCAACTAAGATTTACAAAATTCCTTGAATATCGGATTTTTAATATGCCTTAGATCTAGTCGGTCTGTAGTAATCCCGTGGACTCCATTGAGACTTATCAGGTCACGTGATGGGTGGTGGAGTTTAGCTGTTGTACTGGAACCTGGATGCCAGCAGACTATCAATATAGCCGGAGTCCGTATTGTTCTGATTCCACGTGAAACTGTCGACCGCGAGAATTGGTTTCCATTTAGTGAATCTAATTTACTAATAAACATTCGATTTTATTAACAACCAAGATACTAGCTTTCAACTCGCTCTCCACACATTCACATCTCCGATTTATTAATAGTCTATTTATTTTATTACTTTGCTATTTCAATAATTTTATTTTAAGAAAATTATTTTTGTTAATTGATTTTTATTAATTATTATTAGTAACTACAACGAATTATCGTAGCAAATAGTCGTATGCTATTCTCGTTAAAATTCCAGCGTTTATGTTACAAATTAACTACGGTATTTTATTTTCCAGTGATAGTGTTAGAAATAACAGAAGTTGCAACAAGTAACTCAATTGTAATTAGGGTCATTCAGCAGAATTCGACAGTATTGCATCAAGGCTAGTAGTGTTGCGCCTATGGTAGTACTAGGCAGGCCATTGGATCGCGCTGTGAAAATGGGTTCTGTCTGTGATATGGCCGATACATAATTTCTTGGTTCTAGGTGGTTACGAATCTCGTCAAGTGAACTAGTTCCTAACGGTCTTATCACAAGTGATAATCCTCGTGCAGAGTGTATCAGTACGCGCGCGCTTACACACCCGCACTCGCCGCTCCGATTTGCACAATTAATTGTGCCAAGAGCACGGCCTAGGACACTGCTCGGTACAACTGGCTGACCGATCATCACGATCCAATTTGATTACTGCATATTGCACCCGGAGACACACTATATCAGCTATAAGCAAAGTAGGGATGTTATGTGCAATATAGGTCTTCATTACAGTGTCTTGTGATTCGCTGAAACATTTCATTTGCAAGCTTTCTATTAATAAGTAGGTTCTGTTATGAAGAGGATAGAGAATTGGTGTTAGATGAGAGAGTAAAATAATATATTATACACGATCTCTTTTATAAAATTTCCTCAGGGAATAAAAACTTTTCCATAACAACGAATAAGTTGTAAAAAGGAAACAACGCATGGAAAAAGCCGAGAACCGATTTGCTCAGCTAATTTTTAAAAACGTTATAGAGGAATTCCCTTAAGACAGTACTGTACCGCCAGCTCCATTAGTTTTGATACAGATCGAAATGGGACGGTATCGATAGGGTTAAAAATACCAAAAAATAGTTTTTGATCACATATTTACCGGCTTCATACACCTAAAAGCAACCATCAGACGTGAACGCGCCTTTTGTAATTGAGTGCACTTACCATGCACTGGCAATTATCATAAAACCAAATGATATATATTTAAAAGAAATATTATAAATGCTTATTATTAAGAGCGAAGGTAGCCCAGAAAATAAAGAACGTTTGCCTTATAATTATTACAATATAACTAGTATAATTATATAACTTAACGCATTCATGAACGTAATTCCATTATGGAACACTTTTGTAATATTAAGCCATTTGAATTTTGTTATGCAGTGTCTTTATCACATATTTCTTAGCTTCATACACCATCAGGCGTGAACATTAAACTTAGACCCTACATCAGATTCACTCAATCTTAATAAGATTTGTTACTGAAGTGGTGACTAAGCAACGGTAAAGGCAAACGTTCTTTATTTTCTGGACTACCTTCGCTCTCAATAACATACATTTAAAATATTGGCAAGTGCACTCAATTAACAAAGGCGCGTCCACGTGATTGCGACAGTCAGCAAGGCGTGACAGTAGCAGGACAACTCGGAGGAGGCGTCACAACTCGATGAGAAAAGAACAAAACTGGTTTCGTCTCCCTGTCTTTGGAATTCTCCTCGGACAGTCTATTAATGCATATAATGTGGCTTACAGTAATATTTCCAGAATGTGAAGAAGGAGCATTTAAACAACAACACATCTAAAGCTGTGTTATAGCATTATTGTCTAGCGTATATTTAGTCTCAAAGAGATGTAAAATTTAAAAATTCAAAATTTATAGAGCTTAAGTTTATGTGCTTAGAGTTTATGTGTATTTCAGATTTAAAATAGACAAATACATACAATTTTTCGTACAAAAGAGGTGACATAAAATCAAAGAATGTAGGTACTAATGAACTACGTAATTGGTCTACGAGTCTATGTTGAATGGTAGGTATAACAATACACTTTAGTTAATAACTGTTCGGGCTGGTATCCAAAGCTATCTTATCCCCAGATTCAGGGTCTCGCTTTTAGTAGCTTCAGATTTTATAGAAATAATGATCTTATTAAAGTAAAACTTGTATGGCTAAATATATACAATTACAAGTAGAAGATAATATATCTATTGAGACGGTATGTATTCTGAAAGAGTTAGAAGTTAGTTACTTTATTTTTCTATTCTTAGGTACCAGTAAGTCAGCTGGACGTTTAATGATTTGCCTGCATTGTACGCTGGAATATATATATATATATATATATATATATATATATATATATTTAAACTTTTTTCATTAATTTCTTCCGCTTTCTGAGAGAAATGAGAGTAAGGATGAAACGGGTTTTTTATTTGGAACTTACTTTACAAAACACACACTCACAATTATATATGTAATTAATAATTTTTATATATATATATATATATATATATATATATATATATATCTAACTGTGAGTGTGTGTTTTGTAAAATAAAAAAACCCGTTTCATCCTTCCTCTTATTCCTCTCAGAAAGTGGCAAACATTAATTAAAAACTTTAAATATATAAAAATTTAATATTAGTATATTTTTAGCACGGTAGCTGATATAGCAGTTTTATATCCTTTCGCTATGAACTTTGGGGTCATTCGAATACTGAACAAGTCTGAAAAACAATTATCATTCAAGCCTAACGCCAAGGCCGGTTTCTGTAGTCTATTTTTAGTTGTTGATTGTTGGCAGTTTGTGGATCTCCTGTAGATTACATCATCAATGTTGATTCAATTGTATTTCCATTGTTTTATTATACTTTTATTTATTTGCTGTGCAAAATTTAAATCGCGGTACCTGGATAAGTACGATTTTAAATATGAGGACACACTCAGACCATAAGTGCCCTGGATTTATTGTGGCGTAACATGAGTGTCCCTATTGTCAAAAACATAAGGTACTCGAGTTTAAAGTAAGGCATCAATGGTCTATTATCATTCATGATTCTGGTAAATCATCTGTGAGGCAGGATACTATCGAGAAAGTATTCTTACAAGGGTCTGAGTCAGAACCTTTCTCAACGGATCGGTGGTGACATATTAAGTTAAACATCTGAAACTCTTGAAAAAAGTTAAAGAATATGTCTATGCCCAAAACATCGGTCCAAGATTTGAGTTAAATTTAAAACTTTCCCTAGAAGAAATTACGGATTATAACCATCAAGGGTGTATCCTTGCCTTTAAAAAAATGAAAGCTTGAAGCTCCTGTAAGGTTTTTTAGCGCCTTCAACGATACTTCTAAGGTTCTGTTTTATACTCACTATATGCCACTTGAAGTTGTGGATCAGTAGCTATGGATGGGTACTTGGAACCTATTCCATGTTCAACTGTAGTTTATATTGGTTGTCTATATTTTCCTACTAAAGAGCGCAGTAACCAAAGTGATAGAGTTTGTGGTGAATATGGGCTGATAAAATCTCAGAATTGTGAAGAACGAAAAGGAGTGTTAAATAACATACACTTTATTAAAAACAATACATGTACGAACGAGGTTAAAACATTAGTTCTCTTCGTAAGTAATAAGTATGTTTCATATGTACGAAAAATAGTCGAAACCTAATTTTCTTTACAGTCTACAGAGTTTACATTCAAGGACTAATGTCTTTATCATTTAAAATTCATTTAATGTATACTTTAAAAAGTTTTAACAAATACCATATAATACTACTACTGGACTACGACCCTGCGAGTTCCAATAGGAAGTCTTTTATACAAATAAAGTAAGTAAACGATATATTGACCAGAGCAAATAATTTTTATTGGATTTAGGTTGTTTATGAGTTCGGAGGGATGACGCCACACTCAATTATTATAAGCCAGCAGTGACGATGCAAGGTCACCCCAATTTCAAGTCACCCGGAACTCAGATCTGAGCCGGTAGTAGACAGGCGCCCGAGGAAGTGTTTGTTATCGTGTTATCAGTGGACTCCGGCATCAGTGTGATACCACAAGGCTGCCACTGGATCATCAGTAGTGTCAACACATGTGGGCTTATCTCGAGTGAGGGAGTGCTACTGCCTAGTCTACTACAGCTGATAACACGATGAACTGTATGTAGCACAGCAATCCCTATCTATCATCTACTTCTGCAGATTATATCACAGACATTACGTGCTAATAACATAGCTAATACTACTAAAAATGACCATTTCAAAGGCCTTTATAGATTTTCAGTCTTATCAAGACATTTTATATATGATCTAAAGCCCAAGTCCGGAACGGTTTATTAGATTAATTCATGACAGGCTCAGGTGATCATGTCGGTGTGTGAAAATATGCTGAGTCATAGAACGAACCCGAGTTCTCTTTGTTTTAGCCTTGAAAGTAAACCTCTTAGGCTAAACAAGGAGGGATCACCATGTAGGACAATGAGCTCAAAACAAGTTAAAACAGTCTTCAATTTAAAAAGAAGCTTTCTAATAAGATAATCCTTACATCCAAACAATGTTAACATTTCGGGAGGCAAAATCCATTTGTCTTTCAATATAATCTTTTAAGATATCAATACAATTTCCAAGAAAGAAATCTAACGTCACTCACGTTAACTTACTTTGGTGGAGGACGGAAAGGTATATCGAAAGAATTCATTTTGGGGTCAGACAATGGGATGAAGACAGTTGAAGTAGTGAAAATACAAGAACTCGGTTGTTTTATAAATGGGTAGAACGAGATTCATGTTTTTGATTATTGAAATACACAATTAAAATGCCATTTTCGTTTATCGTGAGGTTTTTCATGATGGTCGATTTACCACAAATGGGACACCTCGGGAGTGTTCAGAAAATGATCAGGGGAGTACCTAACTATTATTGTTATTACTTTTGTTCTTTTAGGCCATATTTTGAGTAAAGGAACTGGGCTAACTCGGGCTGAGGATGTTCACAATTTATTGTCTTATTATTACTAACTGTACAAAAACCATTCCAGTTCACCTTCCTCTTAGTGAAGCGTCTAGAATCTGACGTTGTCACAAGACTTGACTCCTAGAATCTGGAGTTATGTTCGTCTGAGGAGATCCAAAGTTAAAACTCAGCGACGAAGCTCGACCCTTCCAACCATAGATACCTTACGTGTAGACAAACAATTCCGTTGAAAATGTTAATAAAAAGATAAGACTCTTGTCAATAAATCTACAAGAAAGTATATATTTTTTATGGTCCTTGGAAAGTTTGGTTGAACATATAAATGAAAAGATTATATTAATTTACAATTAATTAACTCAATTTTTATTTCTAGTATGTACATATACGAATCCATACTAGAAATAACCACAAGTCCACAAGTGGATGTTAAAGTTCTAAACATTGTACTGTTGGTAAATCCATGGATTAATCAGCTGAGTCATTGTTGTTTCTCTGAAATGCTTTATCATATAGTCATGTGGATGTTCGTCAATAAAATAGTTATTTTATTTAGACATTATTAACCTAATAATTTATACCGAACAAAATATGCCAAAGAAAAGTTGTGTACACTGTAAGTGAAATAAATAATGTATTTTTAAATACAATTATTGTAAATAAAATTTAATTTATCAGCTTAGCACTCTGACAGCATAACCGATGTAACCTCAACAATATATTCACAGTCTATTGAACTTGGTGTTCTTCACGAGTACTTCGATGAACTATTTGATGAACTTAGGCTTGATTTGAATATAAAAGGTGTTGTTTATGTACTAAATTATCTGAATATTCTTGTAATTTTTCAGCTTATAAAAGTAACTCGACACAACCCAGGTCTCACACTTACTTATGAATACATACTAAAAAAGTAGGTATAAGAGAAATTATATTTGGATGTCTTTAAAAATTGTAGCTATTTAATTATTTTGATGTTACACATTAATTTATACATACATTTGACAAACAATCTGACCTGTACATTAATTCAAAACAGTAACAGCTAAAAGTATATACCACAAGAGAAGATTCCCATGAACACAATACACAATTACTGTATTGCAGAAAGAACTAAGAAGGCACAAACTATTCAAAAGGTTTAACAATAACCGGTACTCAAATGTACGAGCCACAGGTATAAAGCCTGAGGTATCTTTGTGTTTCTAAGAGGTCGGCAAACTGTAACAAGCGCTATGTTGACGTTGTGAAAATCAGACTACTGAAACCCGAGTCCTGACTGAGATACGTTGTCTGAGTTTCACACCGGTTTCAGTTATCGTAGTCACCAGGGACAGGTTTGCCAAGTGAGTCCAAGAAAGCTCTTGAAGAGTAAGGACGCAAAGGATTCATAGCCACTAAGCTTAGTTGTTGTTATGGTTTTTATTATATTTCCTGTATTATTATGGTTATTGTTATTGTTATTACTATCGCATTGTTAATTTTTATGGCATTGTTATTGTTATCGTATTGTTATTGTTTTCGTATTGATATTACTTCTTGCATTGATATTGATTTTTAATAAGCTGGATTTATCTTGGACGTGGATGTGTTTTGTGCACGGTTGCTAGTTATTATGCATGATTAATGTTGTTGATCATTATGGAATGTTGCACAATCTCTTTTATTATGCTTATAGATATATTTCAGTTATTGGTTATTTAATTTATATATGTTGTCTTATAATGATTATTGTTATTTATATTACATAGTATTGCCATTGGTTGTATACGCTGTCTCTTTTTTACTTGGATACCTCTCATGCACGACGGACTATTGTTTAATTAATGTTGTTGCCTGCTGCCATCCGTGTAATATATAGAAATTGTGTATTTTGCATATTGTAATGTAGTTGCATGTAATGGTTTACCGTTAAATAAATACATAATAAATAAGAGTTACCTCATTCAAAATTGAAATTTCTTTCCCCAAAGAAAATATATCTAGAATCCGTCCGTTCTTTTCAATACCATTATTTGTAAAGTTTGCTAAAATTGCTTTATAATAATTTTATTTCACTCAAGGAAGTTAATATACTTCCGGCGTGAATAACTACGCAGCTGAGACGTGAGACACCAACTTGCCAAGAACTCCGCGTTCTGAGATATGTAAAAATCTCACTCAGACTCAAGAAATCTCACGAAGTGATCGCGCACGACGATAGATTCACTTCACGCAAGAACCGATCTCACTGACTGGATGTCAGTGACAATAGTTGTCAGCGCGGCTTATTGGAGATCATACTGAATCATCGGATAATCAGATACTACAAATCCTTTCAATTTTAAGATACTTATTCCACTATCCTTCATTATGAACACGTGCAATATTTTACACTGCGACCAAAAGTGCATTGGACTATAAGCAAAATAATTAATAATTGCAATAATTTATAGCTCTTTTTATGAAATTATTAGGGGTTAAAGTGGGTATTAATTCTTAACAAATCTGCAAACCTATAATGAAGGTAGGAGTAGGCCACACCACGTGTTGCGTAACAGGCTTCGCTGAGATCTATAGCTCAAGGCTGTATCTCATTTCATTCTCGAGATGTCTTGCTGACAGACAGACAGACATTACACAGAACAGAAATTTGTACACATCCCAGCAAACAGATGAGAAATTTTGTCTGCCTACCAGGTGATAGAGAGGCTTCAATGACGCTCAGCCAAATTCCATAGTTGGATATTCTATGTAAAAATTACGGTTTTTGGCAAAAATTCAATTATACAGATGTTCTTTCTAGATATATCTAGTCACATGATTCATTCACATTATTGTATTTGTAGAGTATTATTGTTTATTGTATAGTAGTGTTTAAATAATAAAAGTCTGGTAAGATAGAGAGGTTAACTACAACGATAAAGTGCGCTGAAATCAGACCTCGTCACCGACTTTTAACATTCACTTTCCACTTTATGAATTAGCTACACGCGTTAATATGTCACACGTTAAAATCCCACATACCCATCATGGTTATCTATAAGTCCAATGTACACGTATTTGCAAATGCTTGCCAAATCCCATGGTGTGACATGCATCACAATAGAGCTGTGTCTCTCATATAGAAATGGAGCTTCAAGCGAAAAGTGTATAGATTAGATCGTTTTCGAGCGGGTAGACAGACAGACATAAATGAGATTTTCCAGTCCCAAAAATGAGAGGCTTCACTAACGCTCAGCCAATAAGGCCGTGTATGCCGTAAGTAGTTAATTTACTCCCACTAACGTACGTAAGTGATCATACTTGGCAATTTCAAATATATAAAACAGAAATTCTTTTTTGTGTGATGATTGATTTCTAGTTATGTTAGATTTTGACGCAAATGTGCAAGTTTGTGGTATTTGTTGGCAGGAACGTTTTGATAATGATATAAATCACGATTGAGAGGGAAGGAGCATTACAATATACACTTGCATCATATTCACTATTATGTAACGGACGAACGAAAAAATTAGTAGCCATATTTTATCAAGAGGATTAAGAATTATTACTGTAATTCTTACATTTAACCCGAGTGAATTAATTTTGATATATAGTATATTGTTCGTTTTTAATATTAATGTTATGAATCAGACACTGGCAAACTCTATTTCCATTCAGAAATATATATTCTATATAATTTTTTTTTCAATTCAGCTTATTTTTAACATTTTGAGAGTAATTGGTTCTCATAAATTGATTAATTCTCTGGTAAACACGAGCGAGTTGTGTATATTTGAGGTTTGGCAATATCCATTAGACCTCTAGCCTAATTTTTAAAATAAAAAAGTCATTTTATAAAGAAGAACCTCTCTTGAGGGTTCAGGTCCAACCTGCACGAGTTCATTCATTCAGCTTATGTAACAGATGCATAACGACCTTCGTCGTGGGCATTGGTTTCCAACCGAGGTCAAATCTAGTATGATTATGGTGCTGCCGCATGACTGCATGCTTTATAGCCTATACTTAAACTTAATATCATGAATATGATTGATTATTTACTCTTTATTTTTGGCCCTGCTAGTGCATATGGTTGTACTAGTAGCCTATTATTGAGTATTTGTGCTGTATTTGGATGGATCCCGACAATTCAAGTTTAAACTTCCCGTAGGTTATCTTCAATGACAAATCTTGAGTTTTTAATCATCCAGACTCCAGAAAGATCGACGGAGATGTTAATGCCCTCATCGGGCAGTTTCTGGGAAATAATCCCAATAGCTGCAGGACGGATAGTAACTTTAGCTATTAGGGAGCTTTTGTGCAGTAGGGCAGGTTCTTTTATTTCTAATATTCGGTTTCCAAATAAATACCAAGTTGTTCAAGAATAACTAACGATTATTCCATGATCATCAGCCAGTCCAGCAGGCCATTACACTATTTATATACATGTATCTGCTGCTATTACATAGTTAGCAGATAGGCCATCACTCACTGTCTATTATGAAACGGACTATTATAAATAGTCCCTCCAGATGGGGTCAAGATCTGCTGTACACGGATAACACTATCTGTGGTCTTCTTGACAGTTAAAATTCCTGCTATCAATGAACTTGAGCCAGCTGTAGTGATACTGTTGTGTTTACCCCATAACAAAATTTAAACCTTAAACCCTTTTAGGTCCTTGTTTCTGTCATAGAATTATTGTCTTAATAGAAAGTATACGCATACGCTTTCTAAATATTTAAATGATAAAAAGGAATAGTTCGAGATTTTTCTAAATAATTGTTGACTATATCAAAATAGTAAAAAGCGTTTCGATAATATTACTAATGTCTTTTAAATGATGTATTATTTCATTTATTAATTATTAAATTAATAATAAATGTACGACAAAAAATAGAGAAAGTATTCTGGATTCATCTTTTTAATACCTTCTTTATTCTTTTGGGGGTAAAATAATGAAGGTTGTTAGAACATTAGACTTTTAGGACTATTCATTATTAGAACCGTATTTCCGGTGTAATATGACGTCTCGCACAAAAAAATAAATAGCCGTTGTAATTATGCAATGGAACAATAAAATTGGAAGTCGAAATTTGATTTTAAAATAGCAATATTCCGCAGTGAGGAGTCCACTTAAAACTCTGGTGCCCTTGGCTGCTATAATGAATCCGTTAATAGTCCGTTACGGATTGTCCGTTAATAGTTACATTCACCTTGTATTCATATTCGCTTTCGAAATTTTGTTTAAGTATAATGAATTTAGGTATACAAATGTTCAGTTAGCAACAGTTCGCGCAAGAAGGAGTCATGCGAATAGTATTCTTCCCTTCTGATGATTAATTATAGTCTTCAGCTACAATAACAACAATGAAATGATGAGAACAGTTATTCATCTTTTGCTGAATTGTTATTGATTTTGCTAAATGCTTTTTTCTTCTTCCAAGCACAAGTTTAATATTAGACGGCGCTGTGTGTAAATCAGTTTTTCATAATACAATACTTTGCTATAAATACTTGGTGTTGTTTGTAAACATCTGTTTCTAGATCAATGCCGTTATTGTAGTTTGTTGCAACACCCGGCTATAAAATATGATTCAGATTTAAGAAGAGAAGATTTGGACTACGAAAAATAAAGTTAAAATATAATATTTTTTGAAAGTGTGAATTTATGTAGCATAAAAACACTCAATCTAAAGTGTCATATAATTCAGTAATAGAAATACTTGCGCAGCAAATTAGTAATTCCTCATGTTGAGCCAAATCGATCAATCAAACACATCATAATGAATACAGTAGTTGTTATTCATATGATATAACAATGTTGAGAAAACCTGTAATAGTTTTGAATCACTCTATAAGTAATAAAAAGTAGTAATAAAGGGGATAGGTGAGAGCTTTTGATACATGTGTTGTAGTATAGCTGAGGAGCTGAGTAAATATTACATGAATAACTTACTAATTCCTTTGATATGTATAGTTTCTAACGTAACGTAGACCTATTAATTTTATTACTGGTATGCATGATTCATAATTTCTACATTACTGTTATGAATGAGAACATTTCTCTCGTAAATTAAATGGGACTGTTGTTTATTTTTATGTATTCAGATAAAATATAGAATAGTATGATTGCGTCTGCATAGAAATTGTTTAAATAAATTTTGTTTATATCGTTAAAATTCAAGAGTTAGAATAATGTTGAGTTGTCATGTATATTCTTAGTCACTTACACTTAACGCTAAATTATGAAATATTTGATCTTATAGGTTTCTTGTGTGTATATAAACATCTATATACATTACTATTAGTCCGATTTCCTATAAAATTGACCCACAGGATAAATTATAATTAGCCTTTAATAAGCTATATGAACATTTTTGTTTGGAGATTCTTCAGCTACGAGGTATTCCTCGAAAAAAGCTGAAGGTAAAACCTTAAAGTGATTTTTACAATTTTATGATTTAACACCACCTGTTTCTAAAATATTTATGGTAGTTTTATGATAGTATGCCTATAACACATAATTAATAATTATTATTATTACGTATAATTAATTAATTAACGGAAATATCCAATAATATTTAATGTCTCTACGCCATAATTTGTTCAAATCTACTATATCAAGGTTACTGTAGTTATACATTCAAAATGTGTGTTCAATGAGTTAAAAACTACGGCCACTGTCCATCAGATCTGCCGTATTGTTTACGTTATAGAAATTAAAACTGTTGATACAAAACGAACACAAAAACTGTTTTGTAATTAAGTAATATAAAAAAAAATAAATTTGGACGATCCTTAAAATAACAAACAGCGTCATTTCATTGCGGACCGTTTATTTTGGATGTAAGTTTTTATCGAAACTAAGCAAAAATTAATAACTTATCACAATAACAGTTTCTTATATTACCTACTGTAATTGACAAACTATTCACGACTCAAGTGAAAATTTCATCCCAATTTTTCATCCAGAAACTTTTTGTTAATTTGTAACGAAGATTAGAAAACAACTTTTTGCCTCTCAAACCTACATAGTCGCAATTGTATAACAATACCATGACACGCAGTGTACTTACATAACAAGATTATCCTTGTTGCGAGGAGGGGAAGGGGATTCGGGTCATCATAACTTAATCAGGCTGCTCTATATTTGTCGTCTATGTTCGTGGAATACGCTCCTACTCATTGTTGCGGTTTGCGGGAACAATGTAAAAATGTATGTCTTATACTTCCAACAAGTTGAGAATATATAAGTACGGTTAAACTGTGTTTGTTTGATCCAACAACATAATTTTGATGTGGATGCAATTCTTTTGAATGCAATTTCAAAAAATAGTAGAATCTCTCTTAAATTTGCGAAATTAATGCATTTGCTAATTTTTCTGATCATTTCCACGATCTCAAAACTACCCCGTTCGAATATTTTCGTGTACTTACACTTATGCAACATAACGGGGTTTGTGAAAATGGTAACTGCCGTAACTTCTACCTGATTCAAATCAAATTTTGTATATGATTGTTTTACAAATAGCTGAATAGCTTCTCTCAATAAACAAATACTGGTACAAATTTCATGTCAAATCAACATCTCTTTATGGTTTCAAGATAATGACCGTTAACATTTTTGGAAGAGAATGCGTTTGCTTCTTATATTAAAACATTTATTTGGATTCTCGGTTATTTACAACAGTACAATTTTTGTACTTATACATATCTCCACATCTCGTACAGTTTTCACATGGGGGCAGTAGAAATATTTTGTGAAATACACAATGATTAATACGATTGAACATGATAAGTGACGTAATTTCTGACTACAGCAAAACTTTATAAGAATATATCACTCATAACAGACAAATTCTCTATCTTCCTATTAAATAAATAATTTAAGATGGAGGCTTTTTGAACTTGTAAAAAACGTGTCTTAATTGCTGTACAGTATAAACCAAAGCAGAAAATATATATTTAAACTTACTGTTAATAATTTAAAAGAAAGTGGTATAGTTTTTCATATTTTCCCACTTTTAACACAGCGGTTGTTTACATTTCAAAAACACTAACAGAATTTAAACCCGGTTTTTAATTCCCCGAGTCATTACAACATATTTACTGTAAATCATATGCTCATTAACATGCTTCCTCTTATGGTAGACTACAAAGTTTCAAGAAGTACAAGATAAAATAACAGCAATACAGTATGTGACAATGATTATTACCATAATTTATAAGTGAAATTGCATTATACATGAGTGAGATTTATACACACATAAATAGTTACACTTATTGAAACTATTTATGTGTTATTTAGATATCTTATGTTGTTTCACAATGGTGGGGCGTTCAAATAAAACAAATTAACATGCCAGCCATTTAAGAAGCGTTACAGTGATAAGATTGCACTAACATTAAAAACTATGAATTTTCAATCTGATATTTTCATATTATAGCTATACATGAAATCTGTAGGCTATGTCTTCCGACTCATCGAAATCTAAATTTATTTGTCTTAATTTCTCTGTGTAATTGTAGATTAATCATTTGCTTATCTGCATTATAATATATTTTAGAAACATTTCACCTATCAATTAGTTCATTACATTCATTACAGTTGTTGCCATCATTCAATTGAAATGAGAACTTTTGTCCTTGCTGTTTAACAGATTATTCCAAATTTTAATGAATAATGTTTGCAACTTGAAATTAAAATATGAATTAGCTGGTATTTTGTTTAACTATCGCCTGTGTTCGTACAAAGCGGTGAAACAGAACTGAAGTGTAGCAAACTAAGTATGACATCCTCTGACAAGACTTGGTAACTATACAACAACTGCATATTCTCTAATAAAAAACACAAAGGGAGCAGTCACGTGCACATAGTCAGTAAAGCATTTTTCCAAAACCCTGTAGTGTTATAAGGAACCAGGCCAAATAGAGAGGTTATGCAACCTTCTCAATGTCGGCGTCCAGCGGGACTACCGCCAACAACTATCATCCGCCAGAACAACAAAGTTTACACTAACAGTTGAACTATCCACGTAGTTGTAGGTTATACAGTAAAATTGTGTTGGCAGTTACAATGTGTACAGTTCAATAATACTTCGTTAATTTATTCAAAATGTCCTCGACACATTAACAAAACAAATATTTAGCATAGATAACATTTACGTGAACATCTTGACGCTGTGTTTTGTTCATAATAAGGTTACTAGGCTACATTTGTAAGCAATAAAAATTGAATTACCTCGTCGAATATGTCCGTAGCGGTCGGCTCATTTTTTCCACAGTTCGGTGCCATGTTTTATGGTTGTTACAACACAATCACAGATGCGTTACTTCCCTTCTGTAGAGTTCACGGCTTCATGTCAGCTTCTGCACACTGGAGTAGAGTCGACACGATGGATGAACGACACGCCGCGACTGAACGTACGTTCTGCTTCACATGGCATCGGAGACTCGACTGGGCCGCGACTGGAAGATCGGCTGGAGTGGCCCGACCGCCACCTAAGTGGTTATATAACATGAGAACGTCCAGTGGCGTAACTAGGAATTGGCTTTTGGGGTTGAGGTTGAATCTGATTGAAAGCACACTATAGCGTGGGGTATGGAATATGTCTCAATAAATTTAAATACATTAGATAGATCTAATTCATAGTAAAACATTAAATTCAAACAAGTTTAATTGCTGTTATATGATTTTTTATAATTAGGAGTCTTAGGGGGGATCTACTATCCCCTCCACCCCCCTTATATCCTCATACAACATTAACAGCAAAGGCGACAGATCTGTTTAGCATTTATAAAGATATTTTCAACAATAAGTTATAATAATACTTGGCTAAAAACATTACAGAATAACTGTTTATGGCTCTCTATATGAGTAATAATGAACAAATCAATAAAGTGATGGGACTAATGGTATGATATTATTTTGATTCATATATTTTATTTCGTTAAATTAGTCAACTCTGCAACATTAAATTCATATCTAAATAGGAAATGATGAAATCATCAAATAGCTTACGAATAATATGAACGAACACCAACACCAACAACTTGACAACTCGTTACAGAAAAGTGAAGATTAATGTAACCAAGTGATAAGAACTGATAAAATAATTTATGGAATATAAGTAACGAGTAAATCATCAGTATCAACTAGTTAATGAAAAGTTAGTGACTCGGTTATTAAAAAGGAAACAACAACAACAAAAACAGAAAAGTTCTTTTACTTCGGTTATTTCCACCGTTACGTACTCACGATCCATCCTATACTTCTTTATTTTGCCTTGTTTGGTTGTACAAATTATAGTTATATGTAGTAATGAAACATTTATGGGAACAGTGCATGTCCATTCAACTTGTATATTCCATCCCATCGAAATAGAAATTTGTGAAAAACAGCTGATGGGAGAAATAACGTCCTGCGTGGTATAAATATGTTCCAAGAAATAATAAATCAGAATGATATGTTAATAAAATACTATATGTTTTAATTCCACGTTTACAAAAAAGTAAAACGGAATTACATGTACGCTACGTATCCAGTTTTGAGTCTATTTAATACAGTAGTTTTAATGTTACAGATTAATAACGGAAAATATAATCGCAAATTGTTGTAAGGTAAAGCATACATAAATTTTACATAAAAACTTTATATTAGAAACACAAATATAAACGTGGGAAATATGGAGTTGTCTTTTTTTATACTAAACTGGCATGAATGGGCTAAGTTTTATAAATCAAACATCAATTCGACTGTCTATTTTTTAGTTTCAGGTCTTATTTGTGGTACATTCACACGAAATTAACTTGTTTAATACATTGTAATGATTAGACATATAATTATTTTACCATATATACTTCACTAAAATGAATAATCCTTCCAGCGCAAATGGAATACCTACTAAATACCTCTCAAACGGAAAATGCAATAATAGTTTAAGAGGTTAATATAATCGTAAAACTCACAAAATATAGAAACCCTATCATTTTTAAACCCTAATAATAATAATTATAACCATGTAAACTCGTGTCTAGAACATGGGTTTACTTTGATTGCAATCAGTTAGAAGTTCTCTTTAAACGACTAATAATTATTTAATGTTATTCTATAATTCTGTAAATTTGTATTGTTGTGACCTTGAAATTTTACAATATATCAATACCATATAGGATCAAATATAGCATTGGATGAATAATAAACTGTGTTGGTCTGGAATTCTTAATACTCGTAACGTCGATCGTATTAGCTGGGTAACCAATTCAGCCATAGCTTGTAACTAACGTACATTTCTTTTCTAAACCGATCGTAAATTCTTAATATTAGGCTATCAAAAATGTACAAAAATATAAGTAGTTTAAAATACTAAATACTTCTAAAGTCATGAAATTGTGGGCATACGTTGAGAAATAGTTGAGATACAAATAGTACAACCATCGTGTACATATTGTGTACTTCTCAGAGTGTTGTACTGTGACTATGTTGAAACCGTTATGATCTATCAAACAAACTTGTAAGATATAAAAACATTGTTCTTAATGACCTTAGAATTATATAACTCATTTCCTTTTTTCTACAATGCTGAATAATTAAGATAAGAATAAGCAGATTTCTATAAAATCTACCAAAAGTGGATACAATATTCGATGCAATAAAATCCAATTTTCCTGAGGGATACAGTTGAAGTCAGTTCGGATAAGCGAAGCACATAAGCCGGTATGAAAGGCAGGAATAGGCTAGGCCGAGTTGGTTCGACCCAAGGCGCGTGGAAACGCGCCTTGGGTTCGACCAGGTCTACACGATCACAGATCAGGAAGGAGCTCCCCACCACTTGTCGCAGTCACGTGAAGACCCGACCGCTATGTCACGCGCTCGTTCAGCCGCGCCGCGCCTCGCCGCCCTTCTGCTTCTCGGCTATACGACTGCAACCAAACATTTTACGTGATATCGAAAAACATATTGGAACAAACATTATTGTAAACTAGCAATTACTCGCGGCTTCTCACGCTATTTCCTAAATCAAAAAGTGTAACCTTTTTTTGTGAAAGCATTTATAACGTAATATGATTGAGTCCTATCACAGTTTTCATACATAGGAAGGAATACATCAAGTACTTATTATTTCAGAGTCCATAGTCAAGGGATTCAAAAGCTAAATAAAATGTTTGCTGGTTCATATTTCCGGATTTGCACGTGTAGGCAGTGCTTAATTTCTAAAATTTTAGGTGTGGGAACTCTTAAAGCGGGAAGCTCAGACCGGTGGGTATGGAATACACCCCAGGAAGGAGGGGGGCCCTCACCCAGGAAAACTTTTGAAAATTATAACTGTAAACCTTTGTTTTTAGGCCACCCAGACATAATAATACATTCATTTTTATAAAATACCAAGTGATATTTTAATGCTGTTTATTTTCTTTAATGTGCTTGATTAGGATGTAAGAAAATAAAAACATGAATTTAAATTATTGAGTTTACTCTCTACTCTACTCTACTCCATTAACACCTTGTTGCCTACTTTAAATTTCCCAGAAATATTTGGTTTGATTTCATTGACCATTTTGTTTGAATCAATGAAGCTCGCCAATATTAATTTTTTAATGAATGGTAAAATAAAAACAAATTGAGCCTTATTCACAGTTTTATTTATACACATTACAGTAGTAATAATAATACATATTAATATGTAAATGGATGTTTGTTAATATAACAGCTTTTTTACAAGTTTGCATATTTTACAAAAAAAATTGCATACCTTATGGGTACAAAACAATATTAATACATTCAAAATAAACCAACTTCTTGGAAAGGAAAAGGAATTTAAGCAAAAGGCGTTTAATTACACACAAAATAAATGACACACAGAGTGGAGTAACACGGTTTCATTTTTTAAAATTTAGTGTAGTTTTAAAAAGTTAAGGTTGATTATTTTATTTGCTTATTAGTTATTATAACAAATATGTACGGATTTGTAGTATAATATTGTAAGGCAATGCCAAGACTGTTGGTAAACTTAGTTTTAGTTGTTTGTTAATATTTTAAAGTGAAAACTACAAAAGAAACAAAACAACAATACACAAAACTAACTGTAAGTACAAAAAAGAACTCAGAAACTTGAGTTCAGAACACAACTATAAGTTAGGCATAGGCTAGTTATTTTAATGAAAACTTAATGTTCTGAAATTCTAAAAGATATTTAAAAAACAGATTTAGGAAAAAAGTTCCCACAATGCAATGCTGTCTTCATGGTAAGTTTTCTGCCCTCGTTGTTTTGACTTGGTGTCAAGTGCAGAATGGTGTCCCTTCGCCAGCCAGGTTTTGACGTGTCGCTCGGGATTGTATCTAGCCACAGGAGGTCCTAGGAGCCTGATCCGCAATAAATCGCAAACAGTGCTAATGTAGAGTGAAGATCTAAGAGGAGACATAATTAGATTCATTGCAGAAAACCCACGTTCACATTCAGCACTAGACACTGCAATACTATTTATGATGGAAATCAGTTTCTTAAACGACGGCGGTTGCTCTAGAATAGTAGGTTTCTCTCCACTTAACATAGGCTTCAGTCCCTGCTTGAAGTGTCTGAAGTCTCTAATTATATCCTGAGAGCTGCTAATCTTAAATCTATCGCAGATTCGCTGGATCTCACATTCTCCGTAGGTGATGGATAAGTCTTTTGGCCAATACATGGGGTGGATCACTTTGATGTCATTCATGATTTTGGTGTAGTGTTCAGCCGCATTTGAAGATGATGATAGCAACCTTGAAGTCAAGTTGTTAGCGAGGCTCCGATAGAACTGTTTTTCTGGAATACTGGGTATCTTGGATCTAACACAAAGTTTAACATCTTGAAACATCAAATCGTCAATAGCAATTTTAGCTTCCACTGAACGTTTACCCATGTTTTCAACTCGGTTTTCAAACACTTTGATTAACAGTGTTACATCACTGTGGGCTTGGATAAGGTTGAGGCTTGATTTTTGAAGCTGTAAGGACAAATCCGATAACTCTTCTAGAGCATCGAACATCAATGCCAGGTTGTGTACAAAAGTTGTAGAAGATAATGTACTACAAAGCCCTTTGTAAGTTGAACGTTGCTTCGAGTCCCTTTGTTTGTCTTCAGATGCTTCAATGAAATGATTGTACAAAGCTTTAAAATCTGTCCAAACTGCTTTCACCGCCATTAAGCTGGAGGCTACCCAACGAGTATCTAAAACACGGCCGATTTTCAACATTTGCTCCTCTAGTCCTTTAGCAACTTCTGCCAACTCCCTGCTGTTTTTCGGTGAACAACTAAACATGTTTCTAATTTTATCCATGAATATCTTAAAATGATTGATTCCAGCTACTTCTTCTATGGAATCGTGCACGGCAAGCTCTAAACGATGGTTCAAACAATGCCAAATGAACAAGTTGGGGAACGTTTCAGTAAGCTGTATAGCAAGGCCAGATTTCTTGCCTAGTAGCACTGAAGCACCATCACAAGTTAGAGCAATCATATGGTCTTTCATGAATTCAAAGCTTAGACCTAATGCTTGTAACTGATTTAAAAGTTCTTGTAATATACCAGCTGATGTTGTGCTATTTAGCTCAAAAAGTGTTAAGAACACTGTCATAGGGTTTTGCATTCCCTTTAGAACAGTTCTGATATAAACCACCAAAGCATTTTTGTTTGAAACTGAAGTGGCTTCATCCAAAAGCAGGGAAAATTTAGAGTCTGACTTGATTAGGCCATTTATCAAGTCTGATTTCATTTCATCAGAAATATGATAAATTATATTGGAGCAAGCAACATTTGAATGTAGGATTCGCCCCATATCTAAGCCATTCATTATTTGAAGATCAATTTCAGTTTCAAACTCAAAAAATGGCCTATTTAGTTTAGCTTGCTTATAAGCCGTGCGGAAAATGCGCTCAGTTACAATCTGCTGCTCTTTATGCATAGAAGCAACAGCTTTTTTCATTGTATCTTTCTTAGCTTCAATGAGTATTTTTTCAGCTAAAGAATGAGCTCGAGACCCACGGTGTAAAAATATCTTTTTCCTAAGAGAGGATTGCTGGTCTTTTTTATTGTTTCCATAAGCTGTAACAGTTCCTAAAACCCACTCTTCGCTAATCTTTAGGCCCTTCGTTTTCTCTGCACCTAGAGTACTCACACTACGGCAAACGTTGCAACCTAGTTCTCTGTTCACAATTAACCATGGATTTTTAGCTTTAAATTCAACAATTTGTTCTTCAGACCAACAAACTGGCTGTTCACCCCTATTAACAAAATCATTATTTTCATTACTAACCTTAGCTTCGTCTGCATCAGATCCCAAACCCACCAACCTGGATACTATTTTGACCGTCGAGGAAGTCGAAGGGGAATGGTAATCGCAATTATCCTCATTGATCCCGATTGCGTCTTCTTTTTTATCTTGATCAACAATTGAAGTTGTAGTCAATGCTTCCGAACTGCAGTTCTCATTATTCGCATAACCTTTTTGTTTCTTAGGGTTAGGTTTAAAGAAATCAACAATTTTTCTGGTAGTCATAGTCAATTAGGAAACTATTTAGCTGCACCAGCACTAATAAGCATAAACACGAACACAATCAACGACCTGCACCTCAAAAACGAACTTAAGCGTGATGGGATGCGATGCAACTTGTAACTTAAACGCGAAACACACCAAGGTCAAGTCAACTAGTCAACACACTTGTGATCACTGGGGGTGGTGGCGCGGCGAAGGAATGTAGTGGGAAAGGAAGGGGGTGGGGTGGGTATTGCTTTGTTATTGAGAGGCGCAGCCGCGCATGCGCGAACTAGGATGACTCGCCCGTCACCTTCCTCCTGCCTGATTCCGTGCAAGACTCATCACAGCACAGCTCACAACTGCTTGTACGGGCGCTTACTATCTGCTTACGAGTCACTCGCAAACAAAGCATAGCATAATATTGATCCTACCTACAATTTTTTTTAACTAAAACTTGTACTCGTAGTTTTAAAAGCGTTCCCTTGCGTTCCGGCACTCTTGGGAGGTAAGGGAACGCCGTTCCCTTGCGTTCCCACTGAAATTAACCACTGCGTGTAGGAGAGTATATTTCTGGTTCGAATCAATTACATTTCTTAGGCTTCGGTTGGGGTTGCCTGCCTTAATATATTTCAGCCCTTGTAATTTGCTTCTGGTTAAGTATATTCCTAGTGCTATCATAAGTTGAGTTTACTTTGCCCAGATGAAGAAAATATATGTACATACTTACGACTGATAAACCATCGTGTTGATATACGTCTATGGCCTTTTTATCGATGAATGGTCTAAAAGTGTTTGTGTTGTTGTCCCGACTAAGAACATATATAAACGATATTTAGGTCTCGGAAAGTAACTTACTCCCGAAGTATGATATTCCTGGTGCTATAATTGATTTTGAATTTTTACCGCTACCAAAGAGATGCGAGATGCATACGTAAGCTAAAAAAGATTACTTGGGTCATAAAGTATCTACTTCCATCGCTTGTGTTCTGCTTTCGGTATAAGGGAAAGAGTGGAATATCATTGAAACTAAATTCAATCAATATTTCAAATCTACCGATTACAGTTATCGTTAAAGTTTTGTGCAATAGAAGTTGTGTTGTTTTTCGGACAGTAGTCTGGGAAATAATGGCTCGTTGAGGTATGTTTGTGTCCATCCTTTTGGGTTTACCACATAAAAAATAGTAGTAAATGTTAACAAAATAATATTTTTCCAATTTACTTTTATTTTTTTATTATACCTTTCGAAACCAAAGGTTTCATCATCAGGCAACTCCAAAACTAAAACTGATCATGAAACCTTTAGTATCGAAAGGCCTCGTCCAAAAATAAAATATAATAGTAATGTATTGTTTTGTTGCCATTTACGACTATTAAAAAAATCTAATTGCTCCAAAAGTCTTTAATTACATAAAAAATGTCATAAACGATGAAAAGTGAACCTATCAGTTTATTGTAGGTACCTTATGTGTAAACATTCACAGTTTTGTTCATTAAGGTAGAGTTTATTACTACGTTTAAATAGTATTGCTAAAGCATTAAACAGTTCAAATTCGTCACTAGTGTAATTTATAGTAAACATTAGATACGAAATGCGTTCTTTGAAGTCTTCGTTATATTACTGATCAAGCACTGTATATTCAATACTTTCAAAACTTCAAATGCAAACAACGTTTCTGCCTCTTTGGTGAACTTAGCTGAAAGTACTAACAGTGATATACTGTCAGTTACATTTGGATTGTGTTTATTGAATATTAGGATTATTATTCCGAATTCTAAAATATCCAGGAAACTTTTCCGACTTTTCTCTTCATGAAAACCTAATTAGCAAAACTGATCCAGCCGTTCCCGAGATTAGCGCTTAGCAACATATTTAGCGATTCATTTTTATTTATAAGATAACCTGAGAATAATTCTAAACATTTTTGACGTGACGTCTTAAATTAGGTTGCGGCTCGGAGTCACTCATGAAAAAGTGTAACGCCAGGTAACGTTACGATGCTCGTCCAGTGGGTCCGCCGCACGGGATCCGCACGGGATAAAGCAGATAACTGTGGGTCCGCCGCACGGGATAAAGCAGATAACTATGTTTATTCGTGAAAATGTGGAGTGCTTAGATTCGTCATTTACAACAACTAGAACATTAAAGGTAAATAATTGTACACTGATATTTCATTATCGTAAACTATGATTGATTGATTAATTGTTAGATTGACACAAAAGTTGAGAAACTGAGTTTATAGGTTATGTCATACTATTGACAAATGTTGATAGTGTTAAGTAAATTATTAGTTTAAATCACTCTGCAATCAATCGTAATTCCGTCGATTGAGAAGAAACAGCGCGTATTGCTAGTCAAACATTTAAAATAACAAATTATAACCTCTAACCTGTCATAACAGTGCGACCAAACAAACGAACTAAACCGACCAATCACCACGCGCGGAGTTAGAATTTAACTGTGTTTAGCAAGAATTTCAAATTCCAATTTTAGTAAATGTTTTATTCAACTTTACCATTTACAATAACAAATTTTAATTAATTTCAAATTATGTACAATGTTTTAGTAAACAAAATATATTTCTATAGTTAAAATTTGTGCAATTCTTATTTTCATTCAATTCCTTGTTCCTATTGTGCAATTTAATAATATTCATATCAATAAATATTCTACCGAGAAAAAGACGTTGTCACGTAAAATATTCGCCGGTAAAACCGACTTTACAGGCAACCATAATTGTTTTTTGTTACGATACAGACACACTATATAGGTAATGCAGAATAACATATATACTATAAACATTCTTTTTCCAAACTTGGAATGACCAAAATTTTGAAACCTTAGGAAACATTGAAAAACTTAAAGAATCTAAGCTGTTTATAATAAATTACATATATATTATCAATTTGTTTAAAATGTTTGGCCGCCATTTTGAAACTGTTCATTGGTTAAGACTGACAATGAACTTGTCCAAGCTATCTGCAACTACTATTTCGTACCAAGTTAAACCTGGGTAGTACATATATAACTTTTTTATTATGGTGGTTTTCGATTTTTGGGATCATGATCGGAGAAACTCCTAAATAATTTCCCGGAAATTACATCATGAGGGCGATTGCAATAAGCACAATAGGCATATTTCTATGAAATCTATCTAATACTTTACCTTTTGTTTAGTCTTTAATACACAGGATACATATGTAGTTTAATTATTGTGGCATTATGTAGCACAGTGGCTGGGTCGAGAGCAGTAAGTCTAGAATTAAGTCTTATGACTGTACCTCGCTTGATCTGCATCATCACTAACAAGTAAAGACAGTCAGTAAAAAATCTTGCTTAATATCTAAATAAGTACAAGTATAATTAGTATAAATCCAAATTACTATTCATATCCAGTACGTATAGTATCATACAGTATTTTACAAATCACCGATTACATAAGGATTTTTAAAAAAATACGTTTTAATTACTTATATCTCTCAATTTTTAGTTTAATTATATCCGAGGTAATAAAGGTGAATATATTTTAATGTTTTAATGTTAAAGTGAGATGTTTATCATGTGGAGGGGTCGTCGGCATCGGCTCCGTCAGGGATCTTCCGCTAGAAGTCGTTCCGCTAAAAAGAGCCAGCTGGTATATTCGCTAAACAGAGTCAGAACGACTAAAACTTTTTAGCACATTTAGTAAACCGTTCCGACGGGGCATGGAGTTTCCAAAAAATGAACTATTCTAGGTCCGTTCCGGTCCCGATACATGGTTCATTAAATTTAGTACACCTATATTATATTCTCGGCTACTAGCTTGTTACTTCTGGTGGTTTACTAAATCTCGAGAACCATCTGTTATATTCATATTTGCTACTCTTGTTTTGCTCTTCAAGTGACTATTTTTATATTTCCGTAATGCCTGATAGATATTTCATCCCTGCTTTTTCATGGGGAGCAAAGACTAAGATGGATTCGCTGATCCCAAAGACTGGCAAATGCTCCTTAAACTGAATAGATCCATTAGATTCATAGACATTTAATTTGGATATTATATAACTAAATCTCTACCCGTACTGATAATAAACTAGATTGTAGCTAAGAGGACAAATCCCCGAATGAAACTCGCAACACTTTACTGGGAGCATTGCTAGTCAAGACACCCTTTAAAAAACTTGACAAAGTTATTTCATTGTTAGATCCTAAGGTCACTGTCCAATTTTAATCAACTATGAATATAGAGAGCGATACCACACACACACACACACACTCTGTCGCGCACACACACATTGTCGCACACACGGTGTGTGTGTGTTGTTGTTGTTCATTATTATCTGTTGTAAAATCGTGTTAAATGTGAGTAAATAAATTTTATATATATATATAAAATATAAAATAAAATCAATGTTTATTGAAATTAAATAAGGCTATATATATATATATATATATATATATATATATATATATATATATATATATATATATATATATACGTTAAATTGTATAAATGGCAATAGCCTTATTTAATTTCAATAAACATTGAATCACAAAAAGTACTTGCTCCGCCGGGAGTCGAACCCGGATCTCTCACTTGCCGGGTGAATGTGCTACCATTACACCACAGAGCGCCTACTTTTTCCGATTCAATTATTTTGTATTTGGCCGTATCTGTCACATATGCGTTTAAATAAGCAAACTAACATATGATCGGAAGACCAAACACCTGTCAAACGACTTTTATTTACGTTAAATTGTATAAATGGCAATAGCCTTATTTAATTTCAATAAACATTGAATCACAAAAAGTACTTGCTCCGCCGGGAGTCGAACCCGGATCTCTCACTTGCCGGGTGAATGTGCTACCATTACACCACAGAGCGCCTACTTTTTCCGATTCAATTATTTTGTATTTGGCCGTATCTGTCACATATGCGTTTAAATAAGCAAACTAACATATGATCGGAAGACCAAACACCTGTCAAACGACTTTTATTTACGTTAAATTGTATAAATGGCAATAGCCTTATTTAATTTCAATAAACATTGAATCACAAAAAGTACTTGCTCCGCCGGGAGTCGAACCCGGATCTCTCACTTGCCGGGTGAATGTGCTACCATTACACCACAGAGCGCCTACTTTTTCCGATTCAATTATTTTGTATTTGGCCGTATCTGTCACATATGCGTTTAAATAAGCAAACTAACATATGATCGGAAGACCAAACACCTGTCAAACGACTTTTATTTACGTTAAATTGTATAAATGGCAATAGCCTTATTTAATTTCAATAAACATTGAATCACAAAAAGTACTTGCTCCGCCGGGAGTCGAACCATATATATATGGGGATCGTTTTGGATTCTGAGGGTCACGTTCGGTGAAGTTATATATACATTTTTACTTACTGACACGAGAAAACATTTATTGCATCAGGTGATTTTGTATAAAAACTAAATTTACCTAAAAAATTAAGTTTGGCCTCTATGTAACAGTTGAAACTGAAATCATTTCGTCTCTGATCCATTTGGTGACAGCTGATTTAGTTGAATTGTCGCGTTTGTTTCCGATGGTGTTGCTTATATTTATAACCTCTTTCTAATAATACTGTTAAATTTAAATTCGCGTGAGTTTTGCAAGACGTGTGTAATACCAATAATAATTGGTTTTAGTTGCCTATATGTATTTAACTCATAATATCTTATTTTTGATGTATTATAAGAAAATAAGTATTAATGTGTTTACCAATAAATAACTGGAAGTTGCAGTTTACGGTTTTGCTAAGCATTATTATAATTACAACGAAATTTTCTGAAGGAAAGACACCTACAGGTATTAAACGCTTTTTGATGGATATATAAGTTACTAGAAACTTTATGGTGGTAGTGACAGGTACATTGTAATTTTTACAAAACTATATAAAATTTATATTTTATTGAAATAGTTTATTTTAATTTTAGAAATGGGTTTCTATTTTTTATTTAGTATAAAATTAACCTTGCACTGCCAAGGTTGCATGTATGAGGGTTAACCTTTTGATCCCAATATCCATCAAAGGTGTCTGCTTAAAATCCAGCATTTTTACTATGGATGTTTACAAATTAATTACTCTACAATATAAAATATGTTACAGTATAGTAAGTGGCCACCACCATATTAGAATAAGGGAAACAAAATTATCGATTAGATAAACCTAATAGGCTACCTTTTCATCCAGAAGAAAAATATATTGCCTCTTAAAATGCTACAAATGTAAAGAAATGGTGAATGCAATCTAGCATCATTATCTTTTAAATAAAAACATTATTCATGAAACTCAGATGGCTTTTAGTAAATAGTACACCTTAGTACAAAACTCATTTGAATTAGAAATATACTTAATATCCATTTGTAATTGATTAAAATATTTTGGTCCCAAATAGAGATACGATTGTCTAAAAATTGATTTGTTTACTTTAGGCGTTTTAAAAAGTCTTTTGTTGATGCTTCTTGTTCCATGAAATATCTGTACTGATTTTCTGTTACCACTTAATATATAAACCAGTTTCAGAGTTTTGAAAACAAATAAATGCTGTATTGGTTCAATAAATAGAGAACTGTAAAGTTCATCAAAGCAGTAAAAATTTGCTAGCATATGTTTTTTGTGGTTATAATGTTTTCAATGTTAAAAAACAACTTGAAAGCCTTAAAACTGCAAGAAATAATAAAAACTACCATGGCAACCCAAATATTTCAATTCTGCATTTAATTACTGGTAGCTGTAACATATCACCATTTCATACCCTTAGGATTAAACATAATCATTTTATATTACAGCAAAATAAAATTTTTCGGTACTTTGGGATTATACCGACCACACCAGTATGAAGAACACAAAAATAGAAATTTATAGAAACAAACATGATAGAACGAAAAAAAAACAACTCTTCAATTACAAAATTACAAACTTACAAGCATTTCCAGGTATTGTGATCGGTATTGTTGTCGCTGTTATCTTATCTTTCTCGAGAATCCTGATTACGGCAGGCCGCGCGGCATCACATGATTATTTAAGTTTTTTGCACGGTACATATTTGCCTTTCCATTACAATTCAATTTATATTTCTGATCAGCCCCTCAAGAATTTGATATTTTACTGATAGGTACTATCTCGAGGGATGTTTTTCTTTCGTTGACATCAGCGCGGGGCAGCACGGTGCCGAAGCCCGCGCTGATGGCCGGAGGCAATCCCATTTTGGGTGGCGGAGTATGATCAAGAATAAAAACAAGTTTTGTACGTTTTTTTCAATAAAGAGTTTAGTTGTTTGGTAATGTTTGTTTTTGTTGAATTTTTGTGTTTGGAGAAATGTAGGGGTAAAACACGGAAGTACAACAAAGCGACGCACCAGCTGAACGGGCGGCGAGACTCTGCAATCACGTTATCTACTAGACCGCTCGACTTTGACCTCTGTCAGAGGATGGGGAGGGGTTTGCGATAAGACAATTCCTGTTTTATATTGACAAAATATTGTTCTACGCCAATCTAGTAATCAGTAGAAGCAAAATGTCAAATAACTATTCATGTCTGGGTGTGGCCGGTATAATCCTAAAGTATAAGCGATATAAAAATCGGGTCTGCTTATCGTACTCTGTCCACCTATCACCAATCACCATTACAACAGTATTTTGATTAAAAAATCACCAATTAACTACAAAATACTATAATCACAATTAAATATATTTATTCCTGGAGCCAATATACTTTATTTCAAAACATGGAATTAGCGAAAATGAAATTGTTCATCCATACGTTTGGGGCGTAATATGGGGTTAAAAGGGTTAACTATCGGATACAAAACTTTTAATTGTAGGTATTTAAAATTATTGCCAACTCTTTTTGATGTATTGAATACAAATATTTTTGTAAATAAATTGAAACAAAGTTAACCCTTCCAATACCGTAGACGTACGGGTGAAGCTGCATCATTAGATGTTCTTCAGTCTTTCGTTGAGAATCCAAATGAATCAGTTAGATCTGTTGCAGAAACTCATGAAATGTCTCGTGAGTCAGTCAGAAAAGTGTTAAAAAAGGTAGCTTTCAAGGCGTACCGAGTACTTCTGATTCAGGAACTGAACGAAGACGACTTCGATCGGCGGCTCGAATTTTGTGAAGTAATGATGGATAGAATTGATAAAAAACAAAACCTTTTGAACAATATTTTATTTTCTGATGAGGCAACATTTATGTTGAATGGCAGTGTCAATAGACATAATTGTCGGTATTGGGACAACAGCAATCCGCACTGGAAAGAAGAGAGTCATACACAGCATCCACAGAAACTTAACGTTTGAGCAGGTATTATAGGAAATCAAATTGTGGGCCCATTATTTGTCAATGGTAATTTAAATGGTGACTCGTATCTAGCAATGCTCCAAAATGAGATAATTCCTGCACTACAAGCTGCTCTTGGTCGACAATTTCAAAGAATTTATTTCCAACAAGATGGCGCGCCACCACACTTTGCTACTTTACTTTGCTTTGCACAAGTTAGAGAATACTTGGATAAAATATTCCCTCACAGATGGATTGGAAGACGTGGTGCATTAGAGTGGCCTGCTCATTCCCCTGATTTATCTCCACTGGATTTTTTTCTTTGGAGATACCTGAAAGATAAAGTTTATCGTACTAAGCCTCGAGATTGGGCGCACCTAAGAAATCTCATAGTCCAAGAAGCTCAAGATATTCCTCGTGACTACCTTCAAAATGCAGTGGATGGCTTTTACAACCGCCTAGGACATTGTCAGACGATGGGAGGGGAACATTTTAAACACTTACTTTGATCACAGGTACTTAAAAATTGGTGTTTACTTGTAATACTTAATAATTTACATTGTTCAATTGTTTTAAAATTCAAATAGCTATAACTACTTAATGAATCCACCTTTTGAAGTCCAGTTTGCGGCATTGTACTGTGCTAAGTAAGACCTTTAATTTGATACCAAACTTGACCTATTCTGAATTTTGTCTGACTCCTTGTGGACCGTCCCCCAAAGGGATTATCCGGTCGGTAATTGGGCAGATGTGTGCGTTACTATCACCAGTAAGCACGTGTGACTTTGGTATTTCTTTCTATTGTGGTTCAAAAATTAAAAAAGAGGTTCCAGACTCAATTGTCACCCTGTATATATTCAAATGCTAAACTTTGACCAAAATGCTGAACACGAATATATCCGAAATTATACAATGTGTCTCTTGGAGAGTTTTTTAGTTCACAAAAAACCTTCAGAATGGCAGTGCACACACTGTGCTTATCCAGTTGACTAGGAAGTATTTTTAGATACCATTCTGCACTGGGGAGGGGGCTCCCTTTGTCCAGATCCACCCACCTGCTTGTCTGTTTTGCACATTTTAATGAGCCTTAACCAAGTATATCATTGTTTGCCCAGATGATAAGATAAGATGACAGACCTTATCTACAAAACCTTAGATAAGAAAGTGCTCTAATAGTTAGTAGTAATCAATTTCTGCAGACTAAATAAAACCATTAATAGTCACCAAGTTGTTTCACTAAAAATTTACAACAAATTACGTAATTTAATAAATATATACCCTAAAAAAGTGGTTTGCAATAAATTTTATAATTGGCTTCTAAACAATCCTTTTTGTTCTGTAGATTAATTTTTTTGCTGTATCCCATATTAATTTATAATTATATCTAAAGCTAACTAAGGATAATTGTTTATATTTCATGGATGTGTTTACATATGACTTATATTTTAGTATGTAAACATGTATTTATTTATTGACTTGGCTACTGGCTGTAAAGTGACTTTGTCGATGAGTGCAAAAACTTAATATGACATTAAATATTATTATTATTATTTATATAATGTATTATTAGATTATTAAATTATTAGATTGTACCATGAATTTGAATTTAGATCAAATTAACAGTATGGGAAATGGTTATTTTTACATTTATATCAATAAATAGGTTAATTTTAACTATAATGCCCTGTTTTATATTTTATTGCATTTGCCTCTTATAGCATTTTTATGATAAAAATTAGCTTTGTACTAAAGAAAAATATATTTTATAGATGTCTAGGCATTGAAAGAAAATTAAGCAATTCAATAGCGTACAAAGGGTTAAATCATTTGTCTGGTATCTTGAGTAAATGCTACAAATACGATGGCGATGAACATGCGTTATTTGTGTCACAAGCTTTATTTTTTTTACTTAACTCTCAAATAAAAAAAGTAACTAAATGGGAGTATAATAAGCGTCCACCACGATAATCAAATCATCTATATTCATGATCATCGAATTATCCAATATTCATATTTATCTAAAAATACTGAAACACAAATACCAAACCAAATTATGTAATAAGTATTTCAAATTACAGTATTGCTTGGCTGTATCTATGTCTTAAAAAGTAATAATTTAATAATGAATAAAAACTACTAGACTATGTTTATTTATAAGATGTAACAAACAAAATGGTAATTTGGTATTAGACGGAGGCCATTCGGTCCCTATCTACTTCTTATTACACAATATACGCAAGTGGGTATACATACGTTTGTATTTTAAAATATAAAAACTCAAAGTTAACCTTTACGAGTGCTTATGTGATCTGAGCTGGAATTTATGTTCTATTTTGAGAAATGTTTATTTTCTTATCCTCCCATCAGTGCACCCTTCGGTGGCCTCCCCACGGATTTCCAGCAAAGAAAGAAAAAAATCCCTCAAGATAGTACACAAATTCAAGTTCAGATCAGGCGAGTGCTCATAAAGGTTAACTTTAACTTTGATTCTACTGTTAACTTAAATGACTTTACTTTTCTGTTCTTTTTTTATACTTACATAAAAACATCTGGCAAATATTAATTATGAACATCTTTAGGTAAAATGTATTTATATTGTTTAGTTTAAATATTTCTAATCAATAGTTGATTTGATAGTCGTGGTGGCCACTTATTATACTGCAGCCACTAACGTTACACCTCATAAATACACTTTGCGTAGATAGTTTGGTAATCATCGTCAAATTATTACTTTTTTTGTATGAAAACAGCTAAACTATATTGTAATTTGAAATACTTTTAATATAATATGGTTTGACATTCTGGTTTCGGTAGCTTAGATAATATTAAATATCAATGATTTGATTGTAGTAGTGGCTGCTTATATTACTGCAGCCTAAAACAAAGTACGAAACCACACTTGTGTTATACCAACACCATGAGAAAGAATTATCTTTCTAACAAAGTTATGAAATAAACTTTATACATTGTTTTATAAATGCTATAGAATATATCCAATGTCATTGCAACTTCCTATACTTCTGTATGTAAATCAGCTGTAAATTATAACCAAATAAGTACTTTACTGTTGAGTGAGCATTGCATTGTTGCTTGATTTCATTACTTAGTATTGTTTTTAGTATTATACCTAATATGTTTGTTTCTTTTACATCTAATAAGATCCTAGTGTTGTTTATAGGTTTACTATTTTATATAGTTGTAGGAACTTTTTATCTTTTGTTTGCTTTATTTTATCAACTATAATTAATGTATATAATTTTTTTGCTCCTTGTGAATACAGTATTCTTATAGCCTACATGAAATGTTAATCCTCCAACTGGTACGTACCAATGTACCTGGCATAAAGATATCTTATTTCCAAATATAATTCATTAGTCCTACATGAAAGTTATGTGAAAACTGCAAAATATTCATTCAGTAATATTAACCCAATCACCTCCTTTTCAGTTTTCATAAGTTTTACCATCTATGCAATATGGACTAATGACACTAATTTTTTTTAATTTGTAAATATTTTGGTTAGCATTGCTTGATGGCTAGCTACTATTAGCATATACAACTTTACCAAATAGCACTAGTTTACAAAACGTTTATTCGGGAAGTAACATTCCTAAAACAAACATAATTGGTTATCACTATTAAGAACTAAGTTTTCTAGTCTTTTGGATATGATAAATTAAAAAACAAACATTGTCAGTGTTACAGTCTTACACAAGTAATTTATGAAAGGATGTTGAAAATTAATGTTGAATGATAAATAATGACTTTGTAGGTCAATGAAAACTGAGTTTAAAAACTGAGTAAAATTGAGTTTTTAGTACTTAAGTGGTGCAGTGTTTTCTCTATGATGTTATGTAGTATTTTACAACAATTGTATTGTAAAGACAAAATTTAAAAATTTTACTTACATAAATAAAAAATATAAGAGTTTGGACTCTAGCTAATACATTTTTTTTCTATTATTGCGCTGCCACACTACTGGATGAAGTGGCAGTGTATATTCCTAGAATGTAGATTATTGTAAAACCGTATTTTTGTGGAGGAATAAACTCATTATTTTCTAAAATATTTAATATGTAATTAATGTTCAATTAATATGTTTTATTCATTGTTTTATAAACCCTAAACTGTAACAAGCAGATGGCTGTGAGAAGAAAAAAAACTGTTAATGGAAGATATGAAAAAGAGTAGGCATATAGGAAAATATATTACCAACAATTTTATATTCCATGTCCTTAAAAGTAAATAAAAACACGTTGGACTTAAGTGGTGGTGCGTGTTTGTAATTTATTCTAAGTTAATACCACTACTACCTGTGGTGTAGATGGGAATCAAATGCTGCTCCTGTTTCATACACTAAAATTCATGACTGCCTTGGAGAGCTTTATGCAGTTATGTTTTACTTTGAAGTTGTATTTTACTGAAATAAAAGTTAGTTATCCAATGTATATATAATCGTGTGTTGTGTATTAATGCAGATTACATTTTGTGCCGGCAGTGTGGCACTGACGTGGCATCAGCTGATTCCCTTGCTAACCTACATAGCCCGGCAGCTGTCACTAGAACCAACGAATCATTATTTGGACTAGATGAAGTGTATGTGCAGAGTCTAATCAATCCTCTCCACATCAAATTTAATGTTGTCACGGTTCTGGAATCAACTTGTGTGACTTCTGCAAGGGTCAGTTGCATGTTTTTCCATTTTACTTTATGTAGGCTATGTATTCTTCAATACATCAATTTACAATTTTCTGCTACTGTATAAAAAATAGTAAAGTTTTTTCGATTTGAATAATTGAAATGGGAAATTACTAAATTTTAAAACGAGTATTTATAATGTAATTGTGAATATATCAAGTTCAGTGCAAAATATATGTACTTTTTTAGAATGCTTATTTCCATGGTAACAACACTGACAGTTTTTTTTTTTAATTTTGTAAACACATTTTAACCCTTTTAGTGCCAATGTCCTAAAATTAGGACGTTGGATAATTGTATGAAGATTGCCAGCGTCCTATTTTTAGGACGTCGGCAGTTTATGCATAGATTGCCAGCGTCCTATTTTTAGGACGTTTTGTAAAAAAAAGATTAAAAATATATTTAGTAATTAAACTAAACATATCAGTAGTGTTTTGGAATCACAATAAAACAATCTTTCCAAGTATTACTTTGTTTAATTTAATTTTTTTTAATTTACTTTAATTTTACTTTTTTAATTTTTTAAAAAAGTAAAAAAACAAGCAAAAAAACTGTTGTGTTTGTAGTGTTGAGAGCCCTAAAGGAGGAGGAAAAAGAAAAAAATCCTTGTATGTGTGTGTTAAGTGCAAGAGAGGGGTGCACACACACAAAGTGTTACCCTTCACACTTCTGCTGAGTTTTTTGTTTATGATTTTTCTATGTGTACATATTATGTAAATAGTTACTTGTTATTTTTAGTGTTTATAAGTGAACAATTAATTTTTATTCTTTCAAAAACAAGATACGATAATGAAAAGTGAAAATATTTGCAAGGTTGACTAACTAATATTGTTATAGTAACCAGAAACATTAGTTGACATTTAATTCACAAAATGGAATGTTTTCCTGGTAAGTAAAATTTTACATGTTTTTTTAAGTTAGCATTTTCCAATTTTGAGATTTTGTTCAGAATTAAATGAGGAATTGAGTCATGTACCTAATGTTGTGCTAATGTGATTTTTTCTGTACTGTATTTCAAGTCAAACTCAAAAAATATATATTTTTTTATTTTTTACTGAGTATTTTTTACCTTAAAAAAATAAATAAAAAAATTTGGTTGTATAATTAATTATATTTTTGAAAAATACAATTATCTAGGAGTAATATAAAAAAAGAAATAGGAATTTATCTTAAAAAATGGTCCAGTTAGAGTTTTTTAAAGAAAATGAGTAATTTTTGGCCAAAAGTGGCTGGCAATCTTGGTACAGACAGGTGTGTGAAGGCCTGGCACTTTCAGTATAACTGTAACAAATTATGCTTGGCACTAAAAGGGTTAAAATATAACTTGTAGTCAGTATAATGTAGTTTTCCTTTTTGTATGAAATGATAATCCAAATTGATTTCTAAATTTTCATTAATTATTCTATTAATAATATTTTTAGATAAGGATTTTTTAACTGTATATCTAGCTACAATAAAACACAATTTCACAGGGTATAAATACAATTTAATTTAATTACAAAAAATGAAACATTAAGTAATGTGGAATATTTAACAATTTAGGTATAAGGATGTTGAAAAAATAAGAATACAACACTAATGTCATGTCCTCCAAGAACACCACTTGAAACAATGAATAGAGTTATCGAGCGCTATGAATAAAGACCACAACAGAGTCATAACAGAGTGCAGGTTGTTAATTTGGATTACTGAAATCAACAGTCTGGAAAGTTTGTATGGAAGCAGTTACGCTTGAAACCATACTGACTAAAGTTTCTTCACACATTGAAGCCAGTCGACTTAAATGGGAAAAGTTTCTTTGTTTTTTTGGAGACATTAAAAAGTATGTACATTAAACTTTAAAAAAACTGCTACTATTTTCCAATATGTCAGTCAGCTTTGTTTTTGTTTGTTTTTTTTATCATTCTGTATTTTATTGACAGTTGGAAAAATAATTTTAAGACATTTTATATTTCCCATAATAGTGTAGATATGAGAGAGCTAAGCAAAGTGTTGAGATTCCTTATGGAGTTTAACGTTGAGCAATTGCTTTTTAAATATGTGTCCTCCATTTGAATGGTATAAACCGTACATATAACATCTTATAATTTAGATAATGAGTTTTAAAACGTATTCTTGGCACTTTTTTATATGTTCCTTCATAACGGTTATACGAGAGCTCAGTGTTGAGATTCTTTGTGGACATTAACAAAACAATTTATTAATAGCCATCCATTTTAATATTCTTTCTTAATTGTAAATCTAACATCAGACATTTGGGAAGTTTTGCTTGTTTCAAAAATATTTATAAATGTTTAAACAGGAAAGGATACTTTTCATAATTAAGAGTTTTCTTTTGTTCAAAGTACTTTCAGCTACTGAATAGTTATTTTATAATTTAAAATACACATTTTGTGTGCATATCTACAAATATTTTCAAAATGAAGGAAACTTCCCAAATTTAAGATGTTTTATTTACACTTTATAGCATTTAAAGTGATCCATATTTAAGAAGGCAATGTATCAATGTTAAATTCAATAAAGAGTCAACACTTTGAGCTGTCATATTTCTGTTCTAAGTGAAAGTTTAAACAAATTTGATGTATGAGGGCCATTTAAATACCGAGTATTTAAGTAATGAGACAAATTATTACTGCTCAATAATGGCTGAATTAATCCATAGGAAATTATCAAGACATAAAGATGGCAACCTTGCAATGACATCTGATCAGCTGTTCAGTCATATTTTGTAAACATAGCCTCAAATTTACTCAGCTAACCATGGCGAGTCCACTCAAAAATTGCACCATCAAGTGTACGGAGTCAATTGTTTGAATCGATTGAATGTTTACAAATGAGTATAACAGTTTCAAAGTGGCCATACAAAATGTTCTGACGAGCAACGCAGTGGACAACCGGTCGAAGTTAGGACTTCCTCTCTCGAATTTTGGATTGATGTGTTAATTCGAGACAATAGGTGTATCACTGTTGAACTGATTGGTGTAAAATAAACGTGAGTGTTGGAACTGTCCATAAAATTATTCGCAACAAGCTGCAACACAAGAAAACTCTGTACGACAACTCACGCACGTTTACAAAGAAACCTGGCTTCAAATCAGTCAATAATTAAAAAATAAATATTCGACTGAAGAAGGTTTTTTGAAAAGAATTGTAACATGTGATGAGACATTGATTTACCAATATAAATCAGAGTCCAAATGACAGATCACTGAGTGGAAGCAAAGGCACTTCTCCCACTCACAAAATATGCAGGATCCAACCATCTGCTTGTAAAGTTTTGCTTAGAGTATTCGGGAATTTTGAGGGGCCAATTTATTACAATTTTCTTGAATACCAAGAACAATCAACAACCAGTACTACAGTACATGATAAAAAACAAGATAAGACTTGTCATTCGAATGAAAAACTGTGGGCTCTTGATTGAAGGTGTGATTTTGCTTCATAACAATGCCCGTCCACATACGGCACAGCTGTTGAAAAAAAAACAAAGAATTTTATACCAAGGGCCTTTACAAATTAGCAGATGGGACAATATACAAGTGTTGCTGGGGACTACGTTTAAAATAACCAAAGTTTTGTACTGATTGAATAAACAGTTTTTGAGCATTAGCAATTTGTCTCATTACTTATAGAATGACCCTCGTACATATTTTTAGATGTCTGCACAAACAAGGATAGGTTTCCCTATTTAAAGATTGCTGTCAGATTTATAGTTTTCAAGATCACAATGGTGACCCATTTAAACATTGAAAAAACATATTAAAATAACTTTTTTGTATGAAATTGCAAAGCCTACATACATGTCATGTTATATTCAGACGTTTAACATAAAATAAACAATTATAGTATGTTGCCATTATTATTTAAAATTTCAATGGCAAATAAGAGTCTGGAAATAAGCCGTTATCAATTTATTTCAATTATTTTATTTAGTAGTTTTAACATACATTTCAATCAATAGTAAAGGAAAAATAAACAAATACCTTCAAATCAGTGTTTTATATTTTTAAATATTGATGACAAGACATCAGTGGTTTAATAACTAGTACTTGGCTTTGAGGGGGAGGGGTGAATCTGATTGAAGAGTATACCACAATTGGTAGTACGGAATAAATCTAAATTTGTAATAATTTGATAGGCCTGATTCAAGGTACATTTAACTGCTGCATTTTAGATTAGTTAGATTGATATTATATAAATATTGTATTTATTTTTAGGACTCTTATCCCCCTCATTCCTCCCCTCTCCCCTGAAATTGTGCCATCGCAAGAAATGCAAATCAGATTTTTTAGTAGAATATATTTATAAAAACTAATAGAGAATGAGATTCATGTAAATGTAAAGCTTTTCTTGTTTACCTACTATGAATTTGTTTTTGATTAATTGGTATGAAAGTATTCCAATTTTTATTCAGTTATAAATTGTGTTTAATTTTATTATGATTTTAATACTTTTGTTTCTGAAAATGTTTTTAGTTTTGGGTGTCAGATCACTCGTGGTTTCCCGGTTACGCTTGGAAACCCTGTACTTGTTCACGCTGTAGGCAACAACTTGGTTGGTATGTAGGCCTCTGATACCTTGTATTAGTATTATAAAATATGTTACTAACAAAATTAGGTAAGACTGATTAAACATTGTAATTATTAAAAGGTTGGATTAGACATATTATAACATTTTTGGAATTTCTTAATCCCAATATACAAGTATACAATAGTATACCAAAGTATACAATATAATCACTGTCACAAGAACAACGAATGTTACCATGAAATGATGTAAACTGCGTTTGTGTAGTAGAAATTGTATTTTGCCATTTCCATTTTTATGAGACTTCTGGCAGTAGTTGCTTTAATGAGTACTACGGTTATTGTAAGATAACTGAATTAACAAGCATGGCTGCGAGGTAATCCTGTTCTTGCAAGCAGGCTATTGGTAGGCGTTCATAATTTATCTTTAATTTGTATGTCCCCAACATACTGAACTTTGTGAAAATTGGTGCAATGTCCAATTGGTGCAAACCCTCCAAGATAAAACCAAATTTTAAATTGAAAAAACTTAACTTTTAAGAGAGTTAATGATTTGTGTAATGAAAGTCATACATTGATATTTGAATTTTTTATGTTTTACAAGGTTAAAATATCGTAAGAACTACAGGGTGAGGCAGTGAAACGGCACGATTTTAAACAATCACCAATAATTTATTTACAATAAAAGGACAATTGTTTGAACAAGAATCTTAAGTACATGAGTGGAAATTAATGTTATACCTTAAAAACAATTATTTTTTTAATATAGTGCCAGTAAGGTGACGTCCTTGGTTTTGCACACAATGTTGGAATCTGAGATGTAGTCCGCCCATGACATTCTGTAGTATCTGCAACGGTATCACCACCAACATAATAAAAAATAATCTTGACAATCGGACTCTCCAAACCCGTGAATCTTAAAAATTCCTGTTTCTTTTTTAACCCTAGAACTGTTAATCGACATAATTATGTCGGTTAATGCCGCTTTTGTAGTAGTGTTAACCGTCAAAAGTTTGTCGGTCAAACATTCCCTCGTATAATTACTTTTTACAATATACTCCGGTAACGTATCGATATAATTCATGCACCATTGGATTCGGGAAGAAAAATGCTAAGGAACAGATGAGTTTTATTCCTCTTTGTATTATGGTTATGACGTAGCAAGCTTGTTATTTTGAACGTAAAAGAAAACGCGACGCCGTTTGTTGTGACCGCGCCATATTGCCGCTGCCGTTCTGTATCACTTTCGTGCCGAGCTGTGGATATTTGTAAGTTTTAATAGTTTTACGCGTGTTTTAGTGTCGTATTTAATGTGTAGAGTGTTGTTTGATGTCGTAGTAGTGTAAACATATATATTTTAGAATAAATCAATTTCTATTTACTGAAATATGTTTGAGAAATTACCGGCTTTGTGTAGGCTATGGCAAAATGACTTGGCTAAAATTCATTTCACATAGTTTGTTATTGTTTTCACTTACTAAACGTTATTTATAGCACTCTTTTAGCTCTGAAGTAACTATTTATTTTTGGTAAATAGATAGTTTTCACAATAAAATATATATTTCCTGTAATTTCTTTGGTTATATATAATAACTGTTTGGGTTATTCTATATTTTTTCAATATATTTAGTTATATTTATAGTTTTCTAACTACATAATATTTCCTATTACTTATAAACCATACATTTATAAATTTTGATATAGTTCAAGCTTTAGAAACGATTTTATATTTTGCTGAATGAAAAATTTTTCGCAAAATTTTTGAATAATGGCAAAATTTAACTTTTTTTTACTTTAAAAAAAATAATTTATGGTAATTATTTCATTACTACTGTATATTCTATTTTATTCTAAGTAATAAAATATGCAAAATAACATGTATTCATAGATAAATGTATTAGCAAAACTTGTTTTTACCAAAGTCTTACGTGTACACCCGATTTTCAGAATTTATACGCATCGCTGCTTTTTGTTCTATAGCTTTATGATGCTTTCATAAATGTGTATATTGTTTATGTTTTTCTGAAACTAGATAAAATTTGACACAGAATGGCTATCTCACTTATAAATATTTCTCACTATAACTTCATTTGCTAGGTATGGTCCCCCCCAAATTTAAGAAATATTTTTCGTAAATTTTATATTTGATTAAAAAAAGTGTTTATTAGAAAATTTTTGATGGTTAATTTTACAATATAGTGCAATTCTACGTTTGATTCTGAACACAAAAATATATACTCTTATTTATATTGCTTTTATTTTATATTTTTAATAATTTTTTAAAAAAAACCTTGCGCGAAGCTCCAAAACAGCCCGACACTACAGGATGAAATGACTGCCAGTTCTAGGGTTAACACACCTCGTATAATGGTTTTTGTAGTAGTTCCCAGAAAATATATTTTTTTCTGTTTTCTCTAATAAATGTAAATTATAATTGCATGTAAATGAAATTTGATTAAAATGTACTCTAATATTTAAAAACCACTCATTAAAATATATATTCTATGGGTAATCTTTTATAAATATCGACTAATACTCTAAAGAAAAAATATAAAGTGTATATTTGTGAAGAAAGTCACAATGTATGACTGTGTTTATACACAAATCTTGTTTTCTTCCTTGTATCCCCATCTAAACTATGAGAGGCTCTCCTTGACAGCTGACTCTGGCCAACCTACCGTCCTCCCAATTATTTTTTAGCCTCAGCTGTCTCCATAATCAGTTATGTCAAAACAAGAAATGTCACTAAATTAAGTTGTTCAGTTCACTTTTAGTATGTTTCTCTATGTGTTTATCCAACGTCCAAACGGACATCAGTCATTTGAAGGTAAAATTAATCTTAACATGTAATAGCAATTAAGGCTGTTTTTCCACGTTCTGTATTAGTTTATTTAAACATTTTAAATGTAATTGGCATTAGCAAAGTCTTATCACTTGAGGGGCTGGAAAAATTTAATTCCTGTCTGTCTGCACGATATCTTGAAAACAAATTGACCTATAGACTTGAAATTGTTTTTGAAGGGATTTGGCTGAGCATTAGCCAATATTTCTACATTATTCTTATTAGTAACCATGATGGCAATGGAAAATTAACAGAATAAATAAATTTATAAATACACTGAGTGCACTCATAAGAGCTATTAACAAGTGATATATTAATACACGTGGCCTAACCATCCTGAAACATACTGCGTAATTTTATACTAACAGCTGGATACTTTTATTATTTAAACACTGATATGAAACCCAATTTAATGAACAAAAATGTGAATGTATATGTGACAAGATATTTCCAGGTAATTTTCATCAGTAGTCTTAAAATATTGTATGAAACTTCATTTCTATGTAGATAAGAATGAGTTCTATGATGGTGCTTATCCATCCATGGATTTTGCTTAGCATCATTAAAGCTACCACTCAGCAAGTTTGCATAATCTCTCTTTTGTATGCAGGGGTGTAAATATTGTGTCAATAATGAAATTAACTACAGACTTGAAATTTTGCATTGAAACTTAAGGAAGTCAATTACAAGACACATGTTGTTAATAAATAAAGCTACCTTGTATTTATAAAGTATTGCTTCATTTGTGAACTTATATATACACATAAAATGAAGTTGGTTTAATTACATAATTTATAATTCAAGAATGGTTGTAATAATTTATAATGATCTTTCATTTGTTGGATTCATCTTCTCCCCAATTAGCAGAATAACTTAAAATGTCATAAAAGTTCACAGAAAAATCAGGTAAATAGAAAAAGAAAAATATACAGAGAACAAATGCCAATCCCTGTCAAATGTCAGTTCAGTTCCTTTTCCTCCTTGTGTCTGAAAGCCATACCTGGCACAATACTTTTACTAGTTTGACGTTTAGAAAGAACGCACTAAATAATTCAAAATCATTTAGTAATCTGAAAAGGTACCTGGAATATTTTAGAATTTGGAAAAAATTGTAATATTTGTTTCATGATCCAAATTTAACTGACAACAAACAGCTGTTAAGACTTTTAGTTGAAGTTTGTCGTAGAGGTATAAACATTTCTTTACAATTTAAATTTTAGAACTGTGTTTGGTCAGTAGTGATACAAATATCAAAGGCAAAGTTATTTTACTCCAGATTGCACCAGTGACGAATTTAATCATTTAATGTAGTAGTAATATTGTTTTAATGCAGCTATAAAACCAACATTAATGAATAAAGTTGTGAATGTTTTCACATAAGATACTCTATACTAATGGGCTTCCTTGGTATTGTGATATGGCACTTTAGTAAGGGAAAAAAGAGAAACAAACACTAACATTCCTCAACAATCCATTCTTTCCCAAATTACAGTCAGAAAAATAACAATACTTTTATAACACAAAATAACCTATTAATCTATAAATAACTATTATTATTATCTATAAATAAACAGTTATTTTTAAATCTTGCATGAACTTAATAAGAATTTCTCTCTTATATTGAAAATATTAGGATTTTCCTCTAGCCTGTAATAGCTTCTCTTTTCCTCTGAGTATATTTCCTGCATTACGAAAACAAGGTAAACTCAATTATGGCACTGGAAATATAAACTGAAAGTGAATTACTAGAGCAGGAATTAGATGCTTTTTGACTGAAGTAGATTTCAGAGAACTAGAATATGTTAATAGTTTTTTGGTTGATGCAGTAACACAAACTCAATGTGGTACTGTAAGTGAATTTAAACGATCAGAAATAGACACCTTTTGACTGAAGTAGACTTCTCAGTAATACGTATGTGTACATATTTTCTTTATAGGAACTAAGACAAAATCAACTATGGCACCAGAAATATCTTAGACCTTCTGTAAATGACAAAGCTAGAAGTAAAGGCTTTGTGACCAAAAGAAGTGTCAGAGACCTATGTATCTGTATTCTCTTTATCGGGGCAACAAGGCAAATCTAGCTGTGGCATCAGAAATATTAATTTGAACCAGAAATGCTCCTACACATGCAAACAAAATTTATAAGTCAGGTTAAACTGTGATCTTCTTAACCGTGAACTTAATAATAGGTAACTTAAGATGTAGACCTACATACATTTAAAAAATGTCATATGACCATGATATTACATCATAAGCGCTTTGTATTGAGTATTACGAAGTATTGTAAGGGCTTTGATTTTGAAAATTGTGTGCAAAGCCGCAGGTAAATGCTTATATACAAAGTGGACTGTATTATTTTGTGTTAGTAATACAGACAACCTTTCAATATACTAACAGCCAGGTATGATTGATGTTACAATTAAATTAGGAAAACTTGTAATTTCTAACATTTACACTTTAAATTGCAGTAACTTGTCTTTTTAGGGCATTTGAACCATTAGTGTCAGCAGATTCACTCAAGATACGAGCTTCAAATAAAGGCTTCTACACTCTCATTCTAGACAACATTATCAGTGAGCTTGGTAAGTATAGTAGAATCATATATTCTCTTTAGTAGCACATGAATTCATTATGCTATGGACACTAATTACTTTTAAAAGTTATTAACGTGGAGTGATCTCTTTGTCTTTTCCTAAATCTATTTCCGTAGCTTTATTATATTGAGCTTTACTAGCATTTACATATAATGAAATAACAATAACCCCCAACTTTTAAATTTTAATAAAATCATCATTGACAAAAATGTTTCCTCAAAAGTGGTACACCTATAAAATACAACATTATTGTAAAATATCCAGTGTGTATAGTAAGGTAAACTGATTTTCGTATTATTATTGTAACAAGGAAAGACGTATAGTCTTTATTTACTATATTAACTTTATTAATATCAAATTTTAAATATTAACTTTATCTGTAACTATATTTCAGGAGATGATTTTAGCTATAAGTGCTCATTGGAATTGTGGTTTTCCTTATTTGCATTATACCTGCCACATTATAAGGATAAGCTTGTATCTATGTAGTGCAATAATTCCGATGGACGAGCGGTGTCAGATTTTGGGTCTGAGTTAGATATAACGCAGGTTCAAATCCTAATTAATGGTTGTAGCACTTTTTATCAATATCGACGATCTTTTACTCTATCGACTCTCCCTCTTATTCTGTTTGATAATATTTTTGCACAGGTCAGTAACCCATGAGGACGAGCAGAATAAGGCTTAAAAAGTGGATCGGCCCCTCTATAAAAAATCTGTAAATATACGTATATAGAGGTTTTTTAACAGTACTGATTGATAATATTTTAGTTTCAGATCAGCTACTGATTGTACCACACACTGTAACAGTTCGGTGACCAACATGGCCGTGGAGTTGAGTGTTGAGCAACAGAAGCTACTTGCACAATGTGAAGCTGACTTCGCTGATCGATATACAGAAAATGATCCTGATTATGCCAAAGTTCTCGTTTCATCTGACCCACCAATAGTGCACCCCTGGTACAATCATGCTCGGCGGAACTACGATTGGAGCGACAACCGTCGAGATCAAGGTGGGAGGGACAGATGGAGGGGGAAGCATCGACGAGACGACCGCCACCATAATCGTCATCAACCTTATCATCGTTATCGTTGACTTTCTGAATTTTATTACCGCTTTCAAATTTTGTGAAAACTATCTTCATTTCCTTTGACTCATGTTTCTTTTGTTTTCAATGTTTGAATTAACACATTCCAAAATCGGACTATTGTTTCAGTAAAACTTGTGTCTTACCTGTAAACAACAACTACATAAATAATACAAAAATGTGATGAATTTCAATGTTTAAGAATTGACAAAACGAAAAATTTTTGCTATAAGAAGGTTTAGTCGGAGGTTTTTAATTTTACAATTAATTTTCAGAGTTCATAATTAGATTTTATACTGCAGTTTGAAACATTATATGCAAAATTATGTATTAGGATACAGTATTACATGAATAAATTGTAATAAATTTCATTCTATAAACTTTTAATTTCTTGCCTTCACAAATTTTTTACAAATGAGATTTGTATGAAAAATGAAGTCCAACCTTGTCTTATGGCAAGAACATGATTCACTCGGCGGCACCCAGTTCGTTTCAAAGAACTCCCCTTCACAAACCACCATTGTCATCCCAAGGCTTTCAGAAAGTCATTGAACTCTTTGGAATGGCAAACAGATTCTTCAAAGCATTTGGTCTGATTTGTTCTGCGTCAAAACTTTTTTATTTGTAGAATCCAGATTGTCATGTGTGATTCCAGTAAAAATCTTTTGATCGTACATTAATAGCCAAGAAACAGTTTGCAGGAATATGGTTTATTTTCAATCTTCAAAGTATTTTACAAACTGCAGATTTTGAGATTCATCATATGCTGAAAGAACTGCAGTCAGTTTTCAACCTGCAAGTCCGCACCAACACCAGACCGTCGTGGCTGCACCATCATTGATACGTGAAGTTTGAATTTTGAACATTTATTGAAGTGAGGGAGAGGTTTTTTTCAGTAAACTAATAATAATTTCGTAATGCGCTAAAATTACTACAAAACACATTAGGTGGCATTTTAAATTTTTTACTAATAAGAAATTATAAAACATGTTGTATACTTGGTGATTTTAGAACAACTAAATTAAAATAATGTAAAATTTAATTTTAAAATAACAAGAATTTATTTATTTTGCACTAAACTATATTTATTGTGGATGTATTGAAATTACTTTTTCAAAAATCTTTCCTGTTTTTTGTAGGGCTTAGATTTAAAATGTTTCTATGACGTTTCATATTTATTTTATCCTTCTTACGAAAGTACAGTCTTAAAACTAAAATATTTTATTTACAGTCATAAGGTTTGAGAGTATGAAAAAACATTATACTTTAGTATATTTTTTACAAATATTTACTATATTTTACCAGTTATAAAAAGACTTATAAATGACTAAGTCACTACTTTGTAACTTGCTGAACATTTTTTAAGTACCTGTCACTTTATAACCGAAAAGAAATATGCTCTAGTACAAACAGCGAGATTTTTGTGCTCGTACAGCATACGGACATGTGTGGCTTCACAGTAACCTAGCTGGGCCCACACCGACACTCGGCCAACTCATATGTGAAAAGCAAAAAAAGAACTGACAAGTATATCATTTAAATTATTTTTATGGAATGTCTTGAATTTTTTGTGTATTAATCAGTATTTTCCACATAATCAGATTACAACTTAAGACACATATTTGGATACATTAATAGAGTTGAAAATAGCTCTGTGCTAAAATAGCTAGTTTTATGCACTTAGGACAATTCATACAGCAGTGGTAGTTTGGGATCTCAGTTAATTATACCTTTCTTTACAGTATCTTATATCTCTGTTATATCTGATTGTTTTATGATACATCCAGTATGATTTCTAACTGGTTTGTAGATGTCATCCTTCAGCACCCCATATGCAGGGTGTTGCGTAACTCTCTGGACGAAGGTATATTATGTTATGGTTCAGGTCAAGAAAAACATATTTCACCATATGAAAATGGGTCTCCCCAATGCTTAGTTTCCCATTTGGCTGGCTGTACAAAAAAATTGTTACCTTAAAAACTAATTAATTAAATTATACTAAATGATTATAAAAAGACCAAAAAATATATCATGAAATTATCTTTAGTATTTTCAAAATAGCGACCACTAACTTTTAAACTTTGAATATTTTAAGAACCTGCAATATTTATCTTAAGAATTGCAGCTTTTAGAGGATTTTATCATAAATTTAATGACACCAAAATTATTTAAATCGAATAATAAATGGCTGATTTAGAGCAGATTTACTGTGACAAGGCATGGCCCTCATTGAGGTTCTCAGTAAATAGCCAACAATACAAACACTGAATAAACAGCAGCTGAGGTTGCATGCAAAATTTCTAATTTATAGCTCTATAGAGTTTAATATCAAAGTTGCTTCATCTGAGAAAGCAATGTTGTTTTACCTCTTATTGTATTATTATAAATGTTCTGCATTATTTCACCAAATTCTATTTGACAGTCAAATCGTCCTCACTTAGCTCATGAACTAAACGAATGTTGTAAACTTTATAACCACTGTCATGTATGTAAAACTTACATTTCTTGTTGAGCCATGAGGATCTTTAACAAACTGTAAAATGTCAAGTGACGATGCTTTGTTACAGATTTTGGTCTTTAATGCTGCCCATTTCCATTCCTGGAAACGTTGGATTGTTTTCTTTTTTTTTAACTCCTGATTTAGATACAGGGCTTTGTTTGGGATGTCATTAATTCCTTACTTTATCATAAGATCTCACATGGTCTCCGTAGCCTTGCATCATCAGGATCATAATACACTCTTGTTCACTTGCACTTCATTTCAATGTAAAGTTTCACAAAACACACTTTAACTTTGTTAATTCCAACCAGAAACTGAACATGATACTGTACTTCCTCAAAACTGATGAGAGGCTTGTCCTGTAGCAGGTGAAACTGGGTTAAGTTTGTATGGAAAATGACTGTCTATTGAAGTTATTTACCTTCTGAATATTGATGTTTATGTTTTGCACAATTAATGCCGATGAGCTGCCATTTTTTACTGGGTTGAGATAGAAAGCTCTAGTTTCCACAGCTCTTGTTTTTTCAAAATCGCTCACATGAGGTGTCACTTAATTGGTTTTTCAAGAATCAATGCTTTTTTTAAAAGTGATTAAGGTTGGAGAAGTGGTTTGGTTTAAAAGATTAAACTAATAAATCATATTTTAGACATAAAAAATCACTTTCCCATCAAAATTGCACCAAAACTTTTTCCAAATGCGTGTGCATTTTTAATTGTTTTATATACATATAGCATATTAATAGTTAAAAATAGCATGTACCACACCAACATATTATTCTTAGAAACTTTAGTATTGATTTTGTGATGGAATTCAATTGTAAGCATAGACACTAATCATGTCTATTTATTTCAGAAATCTCTGGTAGTGTGGAAACTGCTAAATACAATGAAGGTAAACAAATGATTGCCACAATTTGGATACTATTATTTCACCGTTCTGCGTAGGCCAAAATAAAACACTGAATATTTACAACTTTTTTAATGAGAGGACATCCAAAACACAATATAACATTTAATCGTCTCCCTTGGTGTTGTCTTTCTTTCCTCCTCTGATCCTTCCTGTTCTCCTGGCAGCAATGAGACCAACCTGCAACAGCAAAATGTATTAATAGTTATTAATTGGTAATTATCTTTTACATAACAATCTTTAAATTGCTCAACATTTTCAAATCTCATATATTTATTTAAACATCAGAAATATCAGGTTTCAAATGTCTTATTTAAAAAATAATCATTGATGAAATGTTGATTATAATAAAAAAAAGTTGGTCATACACTCTATTGAAATAACATGGATATATAAAGATAGTCAGACAAAGATAAACAAAGAAACATCAAATTTTTAAGATTAAAGGATTAACATTATTTGTAATCTCATTATTTTATTCTAGATGAATTAGTAAAATCATTTTAACATTTTGCACCCTTTTCATTAATATTTCATATCCTTCCTTAATGTCTAAAAAACAAGTGTTGAGAAAGTTAATAAAATAAAAGAGCCTATTATTTAAAAATATAAATATTAACTCAAACTTACTTATCATCTAATCTAAATACTAACAAAATAGTGCTTTAACAGCAGAATTGTATATTGGAATACTTCCTTTAAAAAAATTTAACTAAAGGGAATGTTTAAATTTACCTTTATCATGAAAAAGATTATTCCTTCAAAAGGTAATCTCCGGACTTTTTTATATGCTGTCAAAATTTAAATAATAATGCGGAAAAAACCACATTTCAATTTTTTTGTTACCACAAAAGGTACCTAAATATTTAAAAATCGTGCGGCTGTCGGGGTACACCATAGTCTGAGGTATTTATTTAAGCACTAAATCATATTTAACAAACAATAAAAACACAATAAGGAAATATCACACTGTGTACCTCATTGGGCGCACAAAACACTTTATGAAAGCCCAGTGTGTACCCGATCAGGTACTCAATGTTGTGAACGTGTTAATTAGAATGCTTTACAAGATTAAAACAAATCACATGATACTGACCTTCCTACCAGCGCTTGTACCTCGCTTGACAGTGGAGGCTTTACCAATATGTTGATGGTTACCACCTCCATGAGGATGCTCCACTGGGTTCATAGCAACACCTCGTACCTTAGGCCAGCAGTTTCGCTTGGCCTTATATTTAAAGTATGCTCTACCAGCCTTCAGCACGGGCTTGTCAATACGGCCTCCTCCAGCCACGATACCTTCACATCACACAACATCAATTGATAACAGATAAGTGTTCATATTAAAACACTATTAATATCAACTTGTTTAAAATAAATACAGAACATTGCGATACAATAAGACAATAAAGAATACGCATAAGTCAATCAATTATCCATTTCAACACAAAATTAAAATAACAATGTTCAGAGACACAAAGTGAAGGGTTAATTTAATGTGAATACAGAGTTTAGTTCCAGTTTACCTTCCGCTTAGAGCAGCATCTGAAGTCATTGATAAAGAAATTTAAATTGGACTCTGCACAGTTTCAAAATCAGAGACCCCTAGATTCAAAATCAAGTGTAATATAGGTAAAGAGGTATTCTTATTGTCTCATCCTCTGCACAATTACGGTGCACTGTGTTTTAGATATAATCCCAAAGCACAGTGGATCAACTGAGTTTTATACACATATGGTGGGAAGTAACTACGTTATGTGTAGAAACTAACATGACTCGAGATTCCAGGAGTCAAGTCTGTGACAACGTCAGATTATGCTGCACTAGGAGGAAGGTTAACTGGAAGTAAATAGCATTGTACATTTCTTGAAAACAATCAAACCTTTATACAAGATAGAAATGTCTAGATGCTGAAATAGACATTGAAGAGTTACTGTATATAGCTTCATAAAAATTAATCTAATAAGAAAATCTTTACTGCTTTTAGCAAGACACAGAAAACCAGTAAAGATGAAGAGGATATATGTTGTTAATGTTGCTAAATATTTCTATACAAATGACTCAGAAATAAGCATAAGCTAAGCATTTTATTGAGCTAATTAATTTCTCATACTTAGATGCTGAGGTATAAGTAAATCTACGGATTGAATGGGACCATAACTCATATCGTGTTAATGATATGCAGGACAGGCTTTGACTTACCGACCATGGCTCTGTTGGCTGATGGAATGACTTTCTTGGCTCCAGAAGGTAACTTAACTCTGGAGCGTTTTGTATCAGGATTGTGAGCAATCACTGTGGCATAGTTGCCCGAGGCTCTGGCTAAACGGCCGCGGTCCCCAGTCTTCTCTTCCAAATTGCAGACAATAGTTCCTTCTGGCATAGCTCCCACCGGCATCACATTGCCAATCTGTAAATTGGCTGAAACACAAGCAAAATGTTATGTGCAAGTAACAAACGTTCAAAACTTACACTTTTTATTTATTAAAAGTTCAAGGTTTAACAAACTCCTAGTTACTCAAGACAACCATCAGAAAGAGCCTCTAGATATTTCCTCACAATTATCAGAACATAATTTTAGAAATTCATCATTTATTGTCTTGAGCAGTTCATTCTAAATGAGCATCTGAAGCATGCCAGTTACAATAACAACACAGAGAATCATGTCTATCTGAAACAGCCATGAGGCCCAAATATACATTGAAAAATTAGGTTTACAACAAAAGTGCAAAGCAGTCAAATGTACTACGTAAAAACTTTCACTAAAGTGACAATGTGTATTAGGTTTTATAAACCAATTACATTTGGGAATGACAAGACAAGGGTATATCTTACTTACCCTTCTTTCCACAATAAAGGAATTGACCTGTGTACATTCCTTCAGGTGCGATGAAGAGCTCCTTACGTGTTTTGAACCTGTAAGGATCTCTGAAGTGAACAACTGCCAATGGAGCTCCTCTGCCAGGATCATGTATAATATCCTGTTATCAAAGAAAAAACTGAAGAAATGAACAATATAGAAGGAACATATGACAGGTTTATCCACGCTAGTAATGAATAAAGAATTTACAGGTACTTAAGACTTGAAGTGGTACACGAACTTAATATAGTGGCATCGTGTTTTAAGGTGTTAATTCATTTATCAAAATCTTATTTTAACTAAAACCTATGCTCCAAATATAACATTTTATTATACATAATCTTCTAGTAAAAATATGTTTTGTTCATTATGTTTACTTTTAACATAGGCAACTTTTTATATTCACAAACAAGGAAAGTTATTTTTTTCTTACTCCCCCCTCAATTGAAGTAGCCTACTGTTGTAAAATAATGAATCCAAATTATAGATTGACTACAAAATAATGTTATGAGGTGTACAGAAATGTATAGGTTATACGACTTAAAGTGTTCTACACACAGTAAACCCTCTGGGTAACCGAAATAAAGGGGGGTACAGCCATTCAGATTAACCCAACTAAAAAATCTAAAAATCAATCACAATGGGAGCATAGGGGATATGAATTTAGTATCAATGACTTCAGTAAGTAATACTTTGGTAATGGTGAAGTTTTCAACTTACCCTTACAACTCCTTTGATGTAACCATGCCTTTCTGCAAAATCTAGAGATCGTAGTCTTGGAGCACCTTTACGATGTTTTGTGTGGGAGCGAAAGACACTCCCAGCTCCTTTACGCTGAGCACGGATGACACGACCCATCTCTAATTCAAAGAACAAAGATTATATTACAATGTAAAAAACTTAACAATATAGTAAATTTCTTCCATGTTGATGTTGATGGCATTTTCAAATCTTTTGAGCACAGTTTGGTGAGTAAATCTATAACCTTATATTAGGTTAGAAATAAGAATATTAGTGCCAAAAGTAGTTTAGTCAAATCCATACCGTTCTAATAAATGTTAATGATTGTAAAATTATCACAAATTGATGGTATCTCTACATGTACTGAACCTATTATCAATTACAGTGATAAAACAGTTGACTTCACTTGCATAGTTTAAATAGATAGGCCTACATAAAATGATATTAAATACACTTAGGCAAAACTATTAAAATAGCATTACAGTAATAAAGGTTTGATCCTTTTTTTAAATTCATGTAGTATATTATTTTAAAATTACATATATTGTACATATTATATATTACCGGCAAGTACTGTTGATGATCCAACTATATATCTTAATTCCCTTACAAAATAATATAAAACCATCTTATAGAGCTAGTAGATTAAAAGGGTGGAATACAATACGCATATCTGGTTTTTACAAATATTTTCCTACTCAGAACTCTCAGTAATATAATATAAACCCATTTTGAATAATTAATCTGAACAAATAAATTAATCAGTTGAATCTGTAAACCCATTTTTAAGTGTAAACAATAATTGTTCAAAAAGATTTTATTTACAAAAAGAGACAGTTCACATTAGAAAACTAATAGTTTAATTTAAAAAAATATCAGTCAAAGATAAGGTGAAATATTGAGCATTGAGGTATGTCTAGAAAACAAAAATGAAGAAAATCTCATTCCAGTGTGAAAATGCCAATGAATTCCATCACCAAGTCTTTCCTCACTTCCCCCACCATACTTCATAGCCTGTTCCCACTATTTACCAAAATGAGAAAAGAAAATTATGGACGACACTCATTGAAACTTAACTTATAAACTTACAAAAGTAATTTGCTCGCTAAATAAAACAATCTATGGGTTGGTACATTACATAACTAATTGAACTAACTAAATTGAAATGTCAGCTGTTGGAACATAATTAAACCATAAAAGTCACATCATAGCTGGCTATTTTCTGAGACAAATTTGAAAATCATAATAAAGAATTACAGATTGACTAAAAGACTGGGCGAACTTTTTCTTTCTTTCACTACCTCCAAAATACAAAACGGCTCCAGCAATACGAATATCCCACGTGAAAGTACACAATTTACACTACTTTATGACATATAATAGCCTACGTCTGGTTTTATGTGATGAGACATTTTTTATTAGGCTACAAATGAGTTTGAATTCTTTACGCTTAGCAAGTAGGCCGCCTGAACCGTAGCTACTGCATTAACTACTTGATCAAACGGTACTAAGCAATTTTCAATACATTAAAATCTCTTTATACTTACTTTGTTTAACTTAAACGTACATAAATTTAAAGATAAAGATTTCATAATATACCATAAATCTATTCTACAGGTACCTTACTTATACTGTACGGTATATCATTTAACTTGGGCATTCACATTTAAGATTGCGACGGTTCATGTAATTTCCACATACCCAAGATTACCAGGTTTGTCAAAATTTCCCTGTCAAAAGATTAGTTCTATTCGATCATGAGTGTCATTATTGAAAAGAGTGTATTCATGGCTTTCAGAAACATTATTTAAATAGCCCGTTAGAAAATTAATGTTTATATAATAGGCCTAGTTGTTTTGAAATGGTTATGATTTGTAAAATCCCAAAATACTTAAATTTGTTATTTTGGTCATTTTTAACTTTATTGTCTGGAAGTATTGAAAATCGTAGAACTGTTCTAAGCAACAGTATTGTCACTCAAGACAAACTATAATATTTATTTTAGTTATGTTGCACAATCACCAACTGTTTGGTTATTACACCATTGTTAATACTAATGTATTATTTGCTATTTATTTGGATCTTTTAAATTTTTCCTTGCTTAGTGTATAAAAATAAACGTCTATGCACTGTTTTATAAATAAGTGAAGTAAAAGTTAATGTAAGGTTTTAGTGGCTTTATTAGATTTTTGTGAAACTAGGTATTTAAATAGGTTTAATATTCTTATCGTGAGTAATCAATTTATCATACATTTCATAATGAGTGTTAATTTGAACAGTAGTGGTATTATGAATGTAGTGGGTAGTGAAACAGAGGAGAATGGTAGATATAGATGAAGTTTTATCTGAGTTGGATGAACTGTTGCCAAAGAATTCATTGTGCCTGATCCTACTAGTTTGGAAAAAATATAAAGCTAAAATAATTGTACATTTATGTTAACAACTATAAATGTACTTTCTATACAAGGAAAATTGTTACCTGATGAGTAATGATTAAAATTAAAGCCCTAACATTGCAAAAACTGCAAAAAAATTCCTTTCAATTTGGGAAAAATTATAATCAGTATGAAATAAAGATTGTTGAAATATCTGTATTAATGTCATTAGTCTTAATATTAATTATAAAACATTTCAAACAGAAAATTTCACCGGTTTCAATTATTTGTTAGGCGACAAATTTCAGATATAGAAATAATGACTGCCCTCAAATTTCTTTCAGTAGACTACCTAACGAAATTGTTTCAAGTTAAATACAGTAGAAGGCAATTTCATCAGTCTTTTTTAGGTATAGGTGGAAAATTATTTGACGAATTATTACTCCTGTTTAAAAATATACATTTATAAAAATGGGGAGACTTTAATAAGCGGCACAAACTTGTTATTTAGTAGTTTTTATAGAACAATTATAATATCCAAACGATATAATATCTAACTTCATATGTAAAAATCGTACACCATTATTATAATACTTTGCATCTTGAAAAGTTAGCTAATCCCCAAAACTTGAAAGTTATCAAATATTATCGTATGGTCGGATCCTACAGCTAATATAAAAAAAGGTCTGCAGTATAAGAAAACTGTCTAATGACGATTGATTATCAAATGATTCAAATCAACAATATTTATGACGACCCAAAGGACTGAAATCAAAATGTTGGACCAAATAATGTAATAAATATTTCAAAGAACAATATGGTTTTGCAAATCTTTAATCATAAAAATTAATGTATAAATATTAATAAAATTTACAAGTGAAAATATAATATATAATGAATATAATTACAACAAAATAAAATTTCGGTACTTTGGGATTATACCGACCACACTAGTATGAAGAACACAAAAATAGAAATTTATAGAAACAAACATGATAGAACGAAAAAACAACTCTTCAATTACAAAATTACAAGCATTTCCAGGTATTGTGATCGGTATTGTTGTCGCTGTTATCTTATCTTTCTCGAGAATCCTGATTACGGCAGGCCGCGCGGCATCACGTGATTTGCACGGTACATAATTGCCTTTCCATTACAATTCAATTTATATTTCTGATTAGCCCCTCTAGAATTTGATATTTTACTGATAGGTACTATCTCGAGGGATGTTTTTCTTTCGTCGACATCAGCGCGGGGCAGCACCGAAGGTGCTGCCAAAGCCCGCGCTGATGGCCGGAGGCACTCGCATTTTGGGTGGCGGAATGTGATCAAGAATAAAAACAAGTTTTTAGTGTTTTTTTAATAAAGAGTTTAGTTTGGTAAATGATTGTTTTTGTTGAATTTTTGTGTTTGGAGAAATGTAGAGGTAAAACACGGAAGTACAACAAAGCGATGCACCAGCTGAACGGGCGGCGAGACTGCAATCACGTTATCTACTAGACGCTCGACTTTGACCTCTGTCTGAGGATGGGGAGGGGTTTGCGATAAGACAATTCCTGTTTTATATTGACGAAATATTGTTCTACGCTAATCTAGTAATCAGTAGAAACGAAATGTGAAATAACGATTCATGTCTGGGTGTGGTCGGTATAATCCCAAAGTACCAAAATTTCCTTACCTTATGTATTTTCAAGGATAAACGTGACTGCTTGTGAAACAAGAGGACACATACATCACTGTTCTGGGTACCATTAGTCAATAACGAAACACGATTACTTATAATTTTGAATTTATTTCCAATAACGATTTTACTTTCAATCAATTTTGAGCAATAATGTCAAACTGAATTAAGTTTTATAATCGTATATAATAATGAAGCTATACTTCTATATGTTAAATAAATGTCTTTTGTTTCATATTAAATAAAATAACGAAACTGTATTTAAACGACGTTTGAGCAGCGTACGACTTGAGAGTACTTTAGCCAATCTGGAATGGTATTTCTGCAGGTACTAATGCCTTCAAAAGTAGATTCATTCATTAAACAGCCATAGTTTGTTTGATTTCAACTAAAATAGCCTAGTACACGATTTTTCTTTATACTCATAATACCAAATTTATAATGTTCAGGACCGTTTTTACGGTCAAACGATACATCTTGATTGTTCTTACTTTTCTTAAGTGATTCCCACCTTAAATTCTAGTTTTCACATCAATACAAACTCTCTCATTAATACAAACTAGAGTTCGGATGTAAAGGAACAAGACTAATGTTATAACTATTTAAAACAATGCTATGTTCATCGCCATTGTTCTTATAGTTGTCACTAGCCTTCTACATAAACCAAATAATAACAGCTGGTAATGACGTCATTAGTGTAAATAAAGAAAACTGGCAATGATTAATTATGAATAGCTAGGCTATAGGTAAAATGTTGTATTCAGTAGTATCGATAATCATAATCCAATTGTGTTGGTGGACGCTTGTTTTAATGTGGCTTAAAAAAGTAGTACTGTTTTAATTATAATTTTAACAAGTGGGTGTTCACCATAAACCCTTTAAGAAATAAAGCTTTTGGATATGATTACTTATCCAAAAAAAGTTTTTTTGAAGGTAGGGCCTACGGCCTAAAACACAATGTTATCCCATCAATAGGTTAAGTTAGGTATAACAGTAACATCTGAGAAGTTATTTCCCACCAACTTAAGAAAATAAAATATGATTATAGCCTACATTGAAATAATGAAAGCTACTTTTTTTATATTATAGTTAATAGCTATGAACCATAATAATACACATGATCTTAATCTTTTCTGAAATAAATAAATATACATTTAAAAAATCATATACTACTTAATCTGTTTATATTTCCACCAAATATAATTAATTATAAAATACTAATGGATTGAGGTAACCTAAAAAGTAAGTTGCACGTAGAAAGCCTTCTGATGATCTTAATCTGGTAATTTCACTTTAAAATGTAACAATAATACATAGATCATTTTGAAAAATGTATTAATAATGCAAACTGAAGTCGTTGGTAACACATAAATAAAATAATACTCTGGCAATACCATTGTACTCAGTTAGTGTCAACATGATTTGAGGTTCATTATTCCATCAAATTAACACACATTAAAACGGTTGAGACAAATATATGATAAATAACATAGAATTCTAAAATAATAACTCAAAAAGTTTAAAATGTACCTTATCTTTAGAAGGATTAATACGGCTAAATTTACTAAAGAAAACTCTGTCTTACCTCAACGATGGAAAGTCAACGACGGAAGTGGCAGCAACGGCGTAAGAATTTGTTACAGAAAGGAAGAGAAAAAACATAATGCTAGAACCAGTGTCTCCAACGTACTCATGATAGTTTTCCCCCTAAAAGACATAATACTTCCCCCGTTGTGCTCTCTAAAATGGAAATGTTATGTCATGTATTAGAATATTGTTATAAGACAGTATATACTATTTTGAGTTTGAAAATATTGATTATAATATTTTAATAGTATACACGAAATTTCATAAATCATAAGAATATTTTAGAGGGCTGCCCCTTGTGTTAAAACTAAAAAAGTAGCATATAAACAATGTATGTCTATCATAAATAATTTACATACTTGTATGAATACAAGTATGTAAATTATTTATGATAGACATAAAAATAAAAAGAAGACTTTTTCATTTTACAAAAGAAATTAATTATACCGTTTTCAAAGTTCTTAGTTTTTACGAAGAAGTATGTGTGTGTTTGTTTTCCTATTGTTTTTTTAAGAACGTTCAAAATCTGCATTGATATTTTCTAAATATATTTCACTAAACTTAACACAGCAAGACTAGAATCAAGAAAATTTATTTGCATTAAATAAAACAGTTTTACGATAGGAATCGTCACAGCTAAAATTACTTTATAAATTTAAAATGTCTAACTGATCCGTATCAAAAGTAAGATATTCATTAATTGTATAAAAAGCCAATTAGACATAACTATGCTAAATTTCTGTAATGGTAACTGTTTAACCTAGTGGTTGTTCAACAGATTCTGGTAATTTATTGAACAAGTTGCATTTATTGAAATGACGTATAGCATTTCTACAAAAAACTCATATCTCGACTTTTTGGAATTTTTTAACCCTGAGAATAATATGAACAACTATAATTTATTATGTACAAATATAAGAAGTATGAGAAAAACTTCAATAGCTTGATTGCAAAATTAAGTAAAATAAAACACAAAATTCATTTTATTGTTCTTAGTGAAATTTGGATTAATACCAGTGAAATAAGTTGTTATAATATACCAGGTTATAAAATATTTGCGAATTGCAACAACACTTATAGAGCAGGTGGTGTTCTGTGTTTTGTAGACAAGAATGTAGATTGTAAACAGATAAACGTACCTTTTAACATGACATCAGCTGACTGTCTATTGCTGGATATTACATTAAACCAAACTTACTTTAAACTTGTATGCTTGTATAGATTACATAATATATATGAAAACTCATTTATAGCTGAACTAGAACAACTTATTCCAGCACTCACAAAAAACGTTATTTACATTGGAGATATAAATATTAATTTATTGGAGACGAACGCAATAACTAACAACTATAACAGCCTATTGAATAATAATGATTACATGTCTTTAATAAATACTCCTACTAGATTAACGATTAACTCAAAAACACTTATTGATCATATTTTTATCAGGAATAGATCTATAAATCTCTTTTCCAGTGGTGTATTTGATGTCGGTATCACTGACCATTGTATTATAGGACTTGACTTGAGTTTAAAGGTCTCCCAAATAAGCAAATTAATTTTCAAAACAATAAAACGGGCTCTACGCCTGATAAATCTGTAGTTGATATGAATTTGGTTAAAACTAAGCTAAAAAACATTGACTGGTATGAGGTTTATGCTGAGGAAGATGTAAATATATGTTATAATAAGTTTCAAGGAATTTTAAGCGATATAGTTAACACTAGCAATAAGATATTTTCGGTCGATTGTAAATTAAGGAAAGCTAAGTTTTTGAGTCCCTGGATTAATAAAAATATTCTGAAAAAATAGACAAACGAAACAAGCTTTATAAACTTTACAAGAGAAGACCGTATGATACCGCTTTTATTAATTATTTTACACTATTTTCGAACAACTTAAAACTAGAAATTGATATTACAAAAAATTCCATTTATTCTAATCAGTTGGAAAATTGCAAAGGTGATATTTCTCAGCAATGGAAAATTATTAATAAATTAACTGGCAGCAGTAAAGATAATAATTGTATTGACCGGATTGAGCTTGATAATGGGACGGTGATAACAGAACCTTGTGACATTGCTCAAGAAATCAACAACCATCTTATCTAGGTACAGTCTGGTCAGCCGAGTACAGTCCCAGCCATAACGCTGCCTCCTATCCGTGCACACCAAAACTCTTTCTTTATAGCTCCAACCTCAGTTGAAGAAGTCAAAACTGTTGTTTTTAATTAAAAAAATAAAAAATCTACTGGTTTCGATAATTTTAGTGTTAATTTAATAAAACATGTAATTGAGGAAATTGCCCCTGTGTTAGTCTACATCATCAATAACAGTTTCAACAAAGGTGTTTTCCCCGAAAATCTTAAATTAAGTTCAGTTGTTCCTATTTAAAAAAAATCCAATTTATATAAATTAGATAATCTAAGACCCATTAGCCTACTTTCAGTTTTTTTCCAAATTATTTGAAAAGATAATGATAGTAAGATTAAATGAATTTCTGAAAAAAATCAACTTTTTAGCAGTAAACAATTCGGTTTTACTAAAGGAAGATCTACTGAAGATGCATTGATTACAGTTACAGATTACATTTTTACCGGATTAAACTCAAAACAACAGGACTTTTTATAGATTTTAAAAAAGCGTTTGACATGGTAAATCATGAGATTCTTCTCAGCAAATTAGAGTCAGCTGGGATCAGAGGAGTGGCTCTAAACTGGTTTAAAAGCTTTATCATAGGAAGGAAACAACAAGTAAAAATAAATACCACCTTTAGCAACCAACTAATTGTCCAAAAAACTTTAATTCATTGTTCAAGACTTCATAATATTTTAAATATTTTACGCATGATGACATGAGAAACTGTATCAAACGTCTTGCTTATGTCTATGAGACTTGATCAAAACCATTTAGAACATAGTCAACTATTATTTGAACTGCTTCCACAGTGGAGTGGTTAGGTGTAAAGCCAAACTGAAAGTTATAAAGCAAGATATAATTTGCAAAGTACTCATAAGCTGGTTTACCACACAACATTCTATTATCTTACTTATAATTGTCACAATTTCAAAAGGTCTATAACTATCTGGGATTGTACCATCTTTAATTTTAATAGGATTGACCTTGGAGACTTTTAAACAATCATAAAAACAACCCTGAACAATAAGAAAAATTATAACAAAGGCAAGAGGAAATAAAATCACATCGATAACATTTTTATCACACAATTTGAAAGACCATAGAGATCTTCACTGTGAATTACTCATTTAAAAACAACATTTGTCGCTACTTTTGTAGCAATTGGTTTGAATGTGAAAGACGGCTTATCTCTAAGGTATGTTATATATTCAATATACGTTTCATTATTTACACTTAGACTGTTATTGAGAGTATTACTGCTAGACACATTTACAAAAAATTGTTTAACTCATCAGGAGAAAGTGGTATTTGTGGTTCTGTCCTAAAATCAAGCCTACACTTCTTCTTTGCAACTGCCATGCAGCTTTACAATAGTTTTAAAATTAGCAATGTATTTATCATTAGCCTCTTTAATACGATGTATATAATGTTTTTAAAAACGTTTTAATCAGTTCTTGTCATTTATTTTTCTAGTATTCTTATATTTATCATGTAATGGTAATAGTTGATTACCGATGGACCTTATGCAATTCTGGAGGAAATCAGTTTACTTAACATGGTTAAAATATCTAACAAGACATTTACAGCACTATTTTCATTGTTAGTATGATAACACTCTTTCCATTCAACATTACTCAGACCTTCTCTCAAATTATCCAATCTCTCTTTAGAGAAAAGTCGTTTTATATGTGTTTCAACAGAATAATTTTTGGTAGCTTTGTGTCTATCCTGACAATAAATAATTTCACTATTGAGATCCATCCTAACCCAAACACCTGCATGATCCGAACTTATATTTTGGTTCATTAAAGAAACTTCTAAACAACTTACAGGGATGTTAGTAGTTATATTGTCTAGACAAGCTTTACTTCTATTTGGAGAGTCATTAGTACAATAGATGCCAAAAGAACGTAGCATATTTAAATAATCTTTTGTGTCAGACACTTCTGTTTTTTAAGTATGTAGATTTAGATATCCTGGAAGAACTAGGTACTTAGGTCTAAAAGTTTAACTTGTGATAAAATACAATAAATTTTCTAAACTCTCTATAGCTTTAACATTAGAATCTGGAGTACGATAAACACAAAGAATACATCAATAGCACTCAACCTAATAGTAGATGCTTCAAAAACAGATATTTTACAGAATGTGGGTATATTATCAATACAGTTATAAATAAGGTCGTTTTACCATAATTGAGGAACCACCATAAGGAGAATATCTGCAGAAAAACCCCGCTATTATAAAGCCTTCCATAGTATAGAGTTCCATTTCATCTCTGCACAGCCAATGATAGATAGATAGATAGATATCTTTATTGATCTTTAAACATTTACATGCAATGGATCTCGTCACAATATGATGCAATTACAATTTGCAAGTTAAAACAGATCAAGAATTACATTCAAATATATATACATTACATATAAACAATGGTAATCAATCGTGCAGTAAATTCATAGTTAAATCACGGGCATAATACCGTTGAATCAAAGCGATAGCTAAAAGCAATAATTAATAAGTTAAAAAGTGGTTTTTAATAATATTAAGTTAAAAAGTTAAGTAGACTGATAGCAATGTAAAAAACAAACAAAACATGCAACCCAGTACAAGAAATTAATTTAACTTAACATGCGAACGTAACATGGAAATACAATACTTTTAAAATGGTAACATAGGCAAAAAATAATCAAAATAAGCTACAGTTTAGGTAAAAATTTAAATACACATGTAACTTATATCTCCTCAAACATTAACATGCAAATATCAGAACTGTAAAATTCATCGAGTTTGTAAAAAAGGTCTTTCAATAAGCCAGTCATGCATGACTTTCTTAAATCGTTTTACACTGACATTCTGAGCACTTAAATGTAATTTGTTAAAAAGCGATATACCAACAAACTCATAGGAAAACAAGATCTTACTCAATCTTGTGTATGGTCTTTTAATTAAATCTCTATTTCTAGTAATATAATTATGTACATGCTTGTTAAGCGTGAAGCTGCTAAAATTTTTCTTAACATGCAACAAAGCAAAAAGTATGTAAAGATTTACCACTGTTAATATTTTTAATTTTCCAAATATAGGTCTGCAGTGAGCTCTGGGATCACTCCCATCCAAAATTCTCATGGCCTTCTTCTGCGTGATCAAAACACTGTTTATGCCACTGGAGTTGCCCCAAAAGAGCAAACCATAAGCTATCGTGCTATGAAAAGATGCAAAATAAACCATTCTTAAGCTATCATTTGGTATGCATTGTTTAAGGTGTCTTAGAAGGTAAATCACTCTATGCAACTTTTTACACACATAGTCAACATGAGGATTCCAGGATAGCTTTGGATCAAGTATAATTCCCAAAAGCTTCACCGTTTGGCTACTGTCATTATTTCCATGGTTACTAAAAGAAAAATATTTTTTTTTTGTTTTCTCTACATTCATCAGAAACATATTGGCTCTGTACCAGTTATTCGCCTGTATAAGTAAAGTATCCGTCTCTGTCTGCAAGGAAGCGATTGATAAGCGTGATGTGGCAAAAGTTGCATCATCAGCAAACATTACAGATTTCGAGCTTACACAAGAAACCAAGTCATTTACCATAACTATGAATAGAAATGGGCCCAGCACCGACCCCTGTGGTACCCCGTACTTAACCTCAGAATATTCAGAAAACTTTCCATTTGAACAAACTGTTTGGTACCTTTCACTGAGGTATGACTTGAAAAGAGCTTGTTGACGGTCAATCACACCATACAAGTCTAGTTTTTTCAGGAGTATATCTCAATCGACACAGTCAAAGGCCTTTGATAGGTCACACAAGACGGGACCAGTGGATAATCCCACTTCAAGGTTAGAATGGATGAAGGATATAAGCTCATCGACTGCATCGATCGTGGACCTCCCCGGCCTGAAACCAAACTGACTATTGCTAAAAATATTGTTTTGTTCAAAGAAAGTACTCAACTGACTGTTTATAACTACTTCAAAAATTTTGGAGAAGACAGGGACCAGAGATATCGGTCTATAACTGTCACATTCATTGTTGTTACCCTTCTTAAATATTGGAACAACCTTTGATACTTTAAGTTTGGCTGGAAAATTGCTTTCCATGAGACAATTATTTATACACATGGATAAGGGAACGGCAATTTCATGTATGACACTTTTTATAAGTACAGCGGACATATTGTAGATGTCGCAACTTTTGGTTGACTTGAGCCTCGCCACTACACTCACAATATCACTAGGGCTGACTGTATTCCATCGAAAACTCTCGGTTGGTACAGGAATTTGAGTCTGGATGAGGTCAATAGCAGAAGTGTTTGTCGGCTGGATACTCCTCCTCACCTCTTCGACACCGGCAGTGAAGAACTTATTGAGGTTGTCTGCATCAGGAGCTGCGTGTGTAGCAGATGAGGCACCGAACTCCATTTTGATGACCTGCCACGCTGCTTTACATTTATTGCTAGCAGTTGCAATAAAGCTCTCGTTGAATTTCTTCTTAGCTTGACACAGGGCAATTTTGTAGTGTTTCTTGGCAATTTTATAAGAGTTATCACTCTCCAGGCCAGTTGTTTGGGAACGACGAAACAAGCTCATCACTATGTTTTCAAGATTGTCCAGTTCAGGTGTATACCACTTAGCTCTTTTAGCCGGTTTTTTGAAGGCTTAATTTTCTTTTCTGGCAAATGAATGTCCAACCAGTAGACAAAAGTTTGATGGAACCTATTATATGAGGTTTCTGAGTCCACATCAGAGAGCATGCTTACCCATTCGAGTGTATCCAGGCAGCGTTTGAAATCTGTAAGAGCACCTAGTGGTAATGGGCGGTGTTTAATAGGCAAAACCTTTTGATTTTGTACATCATTGGTACACAGATTTGAATGTGCAAGAAGTTCGATACTCATGAACTTATGATCAAAAATAGGCCAATCCAAAACCTCAGTCACGTAAGATGAGGGAGTCAAATTGGTAGCAATGTTATCAATACATGCTAGGCCTCTAGTAGGTTCATAATTCGTGCAATACAAACCAGCAGAGCGAAGAATGTTTTGCAGCACAGTAGTTTCCTTCGAATTTCCGCAGAGCTCGATGTTAAAATCTGCACAAATTACAAGGTCACAATTTAATTTTGTCAGATATTCCAGTAGAGCCTCCAATTGATTAAAGAAAATTTTATTGTTACTTCCACTTGGTCTGTATATAGCTATTACGATTGTTTTAGGGTAAAATAGTCTAATAGCACAGGCTTCAAAGTTCATTTCTATACAGAACCTCTCAACATCAACCACACAGTATTTTATTGCATCACAGACAAACACAGCAGCACCACCATGAATCGAGTGACGCCTGCAATAAATCGAAGCTAATTTAAATCCCTTAAAGTTATACAGAGTACAGTTGTCATGATTTAGCCAGTGTTCTGCAAAACAAAGGACTGAGAACAGTTCAGTGGTCATCAAAGCTTCAATTTCCAACACTTTGTTTGTTAGGCATTGTACATTGCCAAATAAGATTTTCCGATTAGCTCTACATCCTGAGTCAGAATTGACTTTAAACTCAGTTATAGGAGACACAGATCTCACACTGTTGTTTATGTTGGATTTAAAGAGGACACAACTTTTTCTAAAAAATCTATATCCGCAGAGTTGGTCTTAGCCTCCTGTTGGCTTTGAGGGTTACGAGGGGGGGGGGTGGAACATTCTTACCAGAGCTCCTTCAGGCCAATGCTCTGGATTTAGAGCATCTTTAACTTTGTGCTCTGGCAACCCAATTTTATAGGATTTGTAGGTGTTATATTTAGACGTCCACCCTTCAATAACCACTTCAGATCCTATGTTACATTTCACGTAATTTGAGAGTGTGTTTTCATCTACTTTAGTTGAAAGCCTAGAAATAAAAAGCCATTTATTTCTACTTACTGTGGGGATGTCAGCAGTCGATTTGGTACCAATAATTGCAGTAGGCCTAGGCCTAGGCTTGTTTTGGTTATGACCAACTTGTCTTTGGGCTTGGTTATTTTGCATCTTCTTCCTCCTAGATGAGACTAGTTGAAATTCAGCAGATTTGTCTTGACTAATCTGCGAAGGTATTGGTGCAGTTTCCTTGGGAGGTGCAAGTACTTCAGAGTAAGTTTGCTTTTCAACAACAGGGTTTGGTTTAATTACATTTATCATATTAGGCTTGGTAGGCCTGTTGTTTATTGAGGTTTGGATTTGGTTGATAGATGTTAAATTTGTTTCAATTTGGTCACTATCAATAAGTGACGAGTCAGATTGATTTTGATGAGGTAAAGATGCATGTACACGCCTAATATAATCAGAATGAGAATTTAATACTGTTCTAACCTCAATTTGCTCGTCACGCATATTGTTCATATTACATGACATGTCCTTGTAGTTTTCGGATAATACTGAGATTTGATCTGTTAAGATCTTAATATAATCAAAACACTCGCAACAAACTGATTTATCCGCATTGGTAGGTTTTTCATAATCTTTACGGTAAGCAGATTTCATATAGGTTAACCAGGACCGGCATGATGCACATAACCACAAGCTCACTTCACCAATACTTTTCAAATTATTGTAATCCATGTCATATATGTTTACACAAGAAGTGTGATACATTTTTCCACACTTTCCTGAACAAGTAACAGCTTTACTTCGCGCGGTAACTTTCCTTTTACAGGAACCACAACAAAACTCATCTTCACCGTTCGCCTTTTTTTTTTTTTTTTTTTTTTTTCCTTTTTTTTGACAAATAGCATCTGTTTGTTTTAGAGTTAAAATAGTCTCTAATTGATGCAGTTTGTTTCTCAGGGATTGAATATTTGAAGCAAAAATTTTTAATATAATTCCCAAATTAACCACATATATCGGGCCTAGATTATTTTTGTTATTTGATGGTTCTTTAAAAAAAGGAGTCATTTTTTCATTAGTACTTCCCATTCTAGGAGGTCTATATTAGGAAGTATATAGCCCTGAGACCATAGGATTTGTTAGAATGTATACATTCTTCACCAAATTCTAATGGTGCTAATGGTATCTTAAAGGAACTATAATTATTGAACCCAATTCTTAATTGTTCACTCTGTACAAACGATTTTAAGCTATTCTGGTAATTAATAACTGATTGCGGAGCAAGATTAGGTTCTAGTCCAGATACAAACAACCACAACATACAATTAGCTAGTTTAAGTAAGGTATTTTCTCTTATTTTTTGTGCCGTAGATAACCCTATTTCTGTTCTTAATACTAGTTTTTATACCTCACTGTACGATAAACTCTGTACCTTACTGTTTGGCGATGTTGAACGTTCTGGTAGACCAAGCCCTTTTCCTCCCCATTTGGAGTAGTTTTCTGAAATATTGTCTTAGGCCTGTTATGTAAACTATAATATTATATTATATATATATATATATATATATATATATATATATATATATATACAGGGTGATTCATGAAGTTCTCCCCCCACTTCTACAGCACATTGTGCTAGTCAAAATAATGAAAAAATGTTATACAAACATAGGTCCAAAAACGCTTCGTTTGCGAGTTACAGCTTGCGAAAGATTTCACCTGAATTCCTGGGTAAAGAGTAAAATAAAGCATACTGAACTTGTGGAAAGGTTAATTAATTAAGAAATATCGTGGATTCTTATGTATTTTTACCTGATAAAGCTAATAAAATAGTTTCAGAACTGTACCTGTAGTAGTTTTTTGAGGGATTCAGGGTTAAAATGCAAAAAATTGGGGCACGAAACAATGTTTTTTTAAGTTTGATGTACAACAACTTTGTTAAATTGGTTATAAATACATACAATCAACAAACATTAATTGTAGAGAATTTAATTCTGAGAAAATTGATATAATCAAAGTCTGAAATAAAACAGAAATAAGTACCAAAAAATCGATTTTATTCAGTATAATACATTACTAGCTGTAAAGAAATACCGTAACGGTATGTAGTTAAAATAAAACAAAAACAAAATGTTTGTTCCTTAATGATGAGATAAATTGAGAAAACAAGATTAACTGTTAAATAAGTTTGTTTGTAAATAAAAATATCATGTTTTATTACGTTGTATTTTTTTAAATAAAAATCTACATCAAATGTTCGAAAATAAATGAAGCAAACATTTTCCCATTATTGTTTACTAATCATCGAAATGCAGTTTTTTTGTTTTATTCATTTCTAAGTTGGTAACACACGAATAACAGCTGATCAACAATGGTATTCTGTACTGTTACGTTAGAACTGTGTATTAGTGTGTTTTTGCAAGCTACAGCAGGAGATCGGGTTCTGTGAATCGTGTTATTAAATGCAATTTTTCTGTGAGTTATAGTTCGATTGTTTATTCAGCGAAAAAATGCCTTACTTATTTACATCAGAGGAATACGCTGATATGGTTTTTATTTTGGGTTACTGTAATGGTAATGCTAGAGCTGCTGTAGAAGAATATGAACTACGTTACCCTAATAGGAGGATTCCAGATACCAAAACAATTTTAGGAACTTTTCGTACTCTTCGGGAAACAGGATCACTACCAAGTACTAGAACCAAATTATGAACGAGCTGTCCAACTTGATGATGATATTGTTATTAATGCTGTTCATCGCAGTCCAGGTGTAAGTACACGACGTATTTCTAGGCGGATAGGAGTTTCGCAGTCAACGGTGTGCAGGTCACTTAATCGAAACAAATTTTATCCGTTTCATAAACAAAAGGTTCAACATCTACAGCTAGGGGATGGTCCGCTTCGCTTGGAGTTTTGCAACTTTTTGAATATTAATAATCAACTCTACAAGCGTATTTTGTTTACGGATGAGGCACAGTTCACTCGGGATGGTGTCAATAACTTGCACAATGAAACACTCATGGGCAGAAGAAAATCCACATGAGGTAGTGGAACAGAATTTTCAACACCGATTTTAGCGTCAATGTCTGGTGTGGCCTTTTATATCGGCTGATTGGACCTTTCATATTACCTGGACGCCTAAATGCTGAGTTCTACTTGCATTTCCTTCAAGAAGAGTTGCCGCAGCTGTTAGAGAATGTTCCTTTACATCTCAGACAAAATTTGTACTTCCAGCATGACGGAGCACCTCCCCACTTTTCACGTGCCGTTTCTGCTTACTTAAATCATCAATTTCCTGGACACTGGATTGGTCGTGGAGGGCCCTCACCCTTGGCCACCAAGATCACCAGATCTATCTCCATTGGATTGTTGCATCTGGGGATGGATGAAAGACATTGTATACAAGACAAAAGTGAATTCTCGTGATGAATTAATTGCCCGTATTATGGATTCGGCTGTGCAGATACAGGGAAGTCCTGAAAAATTAAGAAACGCAACAAAAGCAATACACAAACGTGCTGCAAAATGTATTGATCATGATGGCCTCATTTTCGAACATCTATTATAAAAAGTTGCGTACGGTTGGCCCAACCTGATTAATTTTGCTTAAAACTAGTAATGTATTGTACTGAATAAAATCAATTTTTTGGTATTTATTTCTGTTTTATTTTAGACTTTGATTATATCAATTTTCTCAGAATTAAATACTCTACAATTAATGTCTGTTGATTTTATGTATTTATTACCAATTTAACAAAGTTATTGTACATCAAACTTAAAAAAAACATTGTTTCGTGCCCCAATTTTTTTGCATTTAACCCTGAATCCCTCAAAAACTACTACAGGTACAGTTCTGAAACCTATTTTATTAGCTTTATCAGGGAAAAATACATAAGAATCCACGATATTTCTTAATTAATTAACCTTTCCACAAGTTCAGTATGGCTTTTATTTTACTCTTTACCCAGGAATTCAGGTGAAAATCTTTCGCAAGCTGTAACTCGCAAAACGAAGCGTTTTTGGACCTAATGTTTGTATAACATTTTTTCATTATTTTGACTAGCACAATGTGCTGTAGAAGTGGTGGGAGAACTTCATGAATCACCCTGTATATATATATATATATATATATATATATATATATATATATATATATATATATATATATACATTAAATTGTATAAATGGCAATAGCCTTATTTAATTTCAATGATCGGAAGACCAAATACCTGTCAAACGACTTTTATTTACATTAAATTATATATATATATATATATATATATATATATATATATATATATATATATATATATATATAACGATATATAATATTATAGTCTATTGATAAATCACACTTTTTTATTACTAACCCTTGTCCATTCCATTTTGGAATGATTGACAACCCGTTCATTGTTGCTACGTTTTCTAGCATTATTTACTTGTTCCACAATATCCACTCTGCCACTTGTTCATATTGAGGTTATGTCATCAGTTTGCTTTGAAACGTTTTAAAAATATTAATTATAATTCCCAAATTAACCACATATATCGGGCCTAGATTATTTTTGTTATTTGATGGTTCTTTACAAAAAAGGAGTCATTTTTTCATTAGTACTTTCCATTCTAGGAGGTCTATATTAGGAAGTATATAGCCCTGAGACCATAGGATTTGTTAGAATGTATACATTCTTCACCAAATTCTAATGGTGCTAATGGTATCTTAAAGGAACTATAATTATTGAACCCAATTCTTAATTGTTCACTCTGTACAAACGATTTTAAGCTATTCTGGTGATTAATAACTGATTGCGGAGCAAGATTAGGTTCTAGTCCAGATACAAACAACCACAACATACAGTTAGCTAGTTTAAGTAAGGTATTTTCTCTTATTTTTTGTGCCGTAGATAACCCTATTTCTGTTCTTAATACTAGATTTTATACCTCACTGTACGATAAACGACTCTGTACCTTACTGTTTGGCGATGTTGAACGTTCTGGTAGACCAAGCACTTTTCTTCCCCATTTGGAGTAGTTTTCTGAAATATTGTCTTAGGCCTGTTATGTAAACTATAATATTATATAATATATATAACGATATATAATATTATAGACTATTGATAAATCACACTTTTTTATTACTAACCCTTGTCCATTCCATTTTGGAATGATTGACAACCCGTTCATTGTTGCTATGTTTTCTAGCATTATTTACTTGTTCCACAATACCCCTTCTGCCACTTGTTCATATTAAGGTTATGTCATCAGTTTGCTTTGAAACGTTTTGGTTAGAAACTTGTCTGTTCAAACTGTTTACGGAACTGTTTCCCAAAACATTATTTATATTTTCGCTTTCATTTATTATTGAGAGTAGATAAGTCTTTGATAACGATATTTTTTTATTAACCTCTTCTCTTGTTTGAAGGGAGTCATCTCATTCCTTAACATACATATTATCAAATAATACTTCGCGAAGTTTATAAACAATATCGGCGGTATCTCTATTTAGTGTTTTTGTTAAGTCAAATAGTTTTTGAAGTGACAACGTCTTAAATTAGGTTGCGGCTCGGAGTCACTCATGAAAAAGTGTAACGCCCGGTAACGTTACGATGCCCGTCCAGTGGGTCCGCCGTACGGGATCCGCACGGGATAAAGCAGATAACTGTGGGACCGCCGCACGGGATAAAGCAGATAACTATGTTTATTCGTGAAAATGTGGAGTGCTTAGATTCGTCATTTACAACAACTACAACAATAAAGGTAAATAATTGTACACTGATATTTCATTATCGTAAACTATGATTGATTGATTAATTGTTAGATTGACACAAAAGTTGAGAAACTGAGTTTATAGGTTATGTCATACTATTGACAAATGTTGATAGTGTTAAGTAAATTATTAGTTTAAATCACTCTGCAATCAATCGTAATTCAGTCGATTGAGAAGAAACAGCGCGTATTGCTAGTCAAACATTTAAAATAACAAATTATAACCTCTAACCTGTCATAACAGTGCGACCAAACAAACGAACTAAACCGACCAATCACCACGCGCGGAGTTAGAATTTAACTGTGTTTAGCAAGAATTTCAAATTCCAATTTTAGTAAATGTTTTATTCAACTTTACCATTTACAATAACAAATTTTAATTAATTTCAAATTATGTACAATGTTTTAGTAAACAAAATATATTTCTATAGTTAAAATTTGTGCAATTCTTATTTTCATTCAATTCCTTGTTCCTATTGTGCAATTTAATAATATTCATATCAATAAATATTCTACCGAGAAAAAGACGTTGTCACGTAAAATCTTCGCCCGTAAAACCGACTTTACAGGCAACCATAATTTTTTTCACAGTTGATATCAATGAAATCCTCCACAGTACAGTGTTTTGAAACCATACTATCTATTCAGTTCCCAAAGCATACAGAACCATTTCTCTTTTTCACTTAATACACTTATCATGTCGTAATCTTTGGCTGAAATATCAACACAAATTTTATGGTACCAGTGTTTAGAAAATCTTTCACACTGAAGGGATTTGTCACTACCATTAACTTTAACATTAACCTGGGACAGACGGAGACATCGTCTTCACTCGCCAAGTTGAACCCGCCATTCCGACGTACAAACTGTACTGATTTTACAAGGAGGCCAGGGTCTGAGTAAAACTACGAGAACAATTATTTCTCTTTTGTTTTGTTTTTTCTATATTTGAGGCACTCAGCGCCAACGTAAACTAACTACCTAAACCTGAAAACGGAAAAAAAGTGGTACTAGAAATTTGCTAACTTTATCTAATTTACTTCTAATATATAAGGAGTCAGAAGAAAAAATTATTTAAATTTTATTATTCCTTTAGCAGTTAGTAAATTATTGTTATAGTTTTAATTACTAGTAATAATATAAATGAGAAAGTGCCTTTGTTTGTTTTGCTTTCACACATAAAATATTCTACCGACTTACTAAAACTTTATATTGACATTCTCAGGGTCTTTGGTAAGAATATAGACATATTCTTATTTTGAAAATTCCCCCTCCACTGGTCTGTAAAAAAGCGAATATATTGGTTTCTAAAGTTGCGAAATGTTAATTGAAATAACGTGTTAAATATAATTAACTGTTCTGTGTAAACATTGTATGATGACAGGACAACCACACGTTTCATTAATGTATCCGCTATTTTCAATTTCTTTACATTTATAAGTGTAAAAATATGGAGTATGCTTGATAGTATCTATTCTTATGTCAATCTTTTCTGCAGCCACTGTTCAGCTCAGAGTACGAATGTATCCAGATTGTACAATTTAAAGGTTTAGAATAAATAATATACTCTTAACTATACATTTTTAGCAAATATTAAATATAACAGACAAACTTTCTATCTATTATAATATATATTTAAAGACAAGTCAAAATCAACGATAGAACAAATAATACTAAAACTGGAGTACATTACAATGGCCATGAAAACAAACTTTTTTGACAGATTTTCATAATTGTGGCAACAAGGAATATTGGCGTCGGAAACATAATTCACTCAGACCAGAAGTGCTCATACACGTGCAAAGCCTGCGACAATAGGTGCGAAGTCGCGGGTAACTGCTAGCCTTGATTATGGATCCTATGGAGCCTCAGAAGAATCCATAATCAAGGCTACATTAATGCAATATAGGTTAATTAAGCTGATAAAAGATGCATTGTTGGTGACGGATAGAATTTGCCCACCAATTTAACTGTCATTAGTAGTTGAGCCATTTTGGTCTGGACAAATAAGTATTCTTTTTAATAATGAGGTATTTATTTTCAAACAAAAAGACACTGGTTGATTTGAGTTCACGCAGGGTGGAGTAAATACCGCGTAAATGTGATGCCGCCCTCTCCCGGTCTCCCCAACAGTGCTCGCTCTATCGGATCATCTGACTGATCCGGCTCAGTTAGTCTCGTTCACTGCTGCGATCCGTTTATTTGAACCGGTCAGTGCAGAATTACTAAGTCTTAGCGCTAGAGCGTGTTATACCTGAGATCGTGTTGATCGAACAAAATGAACGGATGACCGACTGAACGAAAAGATCTGCTTTCAAAAAAGTGAACGAATAGAGGAAGAAATAGCATATCGTATAGAGAATGTATAGATATATAACAATATAAGTATTGTTTCAAGAATCTAGTGTATATCTCTTAAACATACTAAAAAAGTTAATTGTAAGCTATCAGCAACATTAGTAAATGTTTCAAATGTTAATAGTTATGGCAAAGGACTTGGTTGATTGATATGCCTTTGATCTGTCATAAGTAAGGTTATTCCCTCACAATCTTTTTAAAATAAATTGCTACAAATCAAACTTACATATCGCTCGTTTGATAAATAATTTATTTGATAAATAACTACATATTTTAGACATCTAACCAATTAAGTACCCACCACTTTTCATAATACCCAGTCTCCTTTACTCAATCCGTCAAGTTATACAATTACGGTTTTATTCATAATCGGTTAGCAGTGAACGAAAGTAACGACTGAACAATTTTGGAGACCTAGTGTAACCTAACACATAGAATCTATAGTTTTATTTAGTTCTATATGATAAGTTATTTTCTATGTATAAGACTCTTAAAATAAACATAATTCTAATATTATAAGTATTAAAGATTCTTAAAAATAATATATCCGATTTGAAAAAATATCAAATTTATTCAGCTGGCAGGAAAAATAAACTAAACATCCGAGGTAAACGGGTCTTTTGAAACACTCTAATCCGTATCACTCGTTCACCTGACAGATCCATTCCAATTGAACGGGCTAAGACCGAACGACACATCTCTATACTGGCCACTGCCACTGCGCGGCTAGCTAACCTTACAACAAAATGCAAGCTTTATGGATACGTCTATGACTACACGAGTCTGTTCAATTAATATTGTACGCTTAAACTGCGACACTTGTAAGTAGCTACACGAGTAAGTAGCTGCAGTGTAAACAAAACTGTGCGAGCAAGACACGATGCACACAGCTGATAAGCAGAGACAAGAAGATGCTGGTCCAACTCCCCACCACTACTCGCCACAACCCACCCGCCACGCCGGAGGGGGCCCCTCCTGCGCGGTGCTGCTCAGATATTTGTTTTTGCGCAGGTTTCTTTGTGAGCGGTTTATCTATAGTTGTTTACCACACCGAAAGGAGTGCTAGTTACAATACCGTAGCACGTCCATGATTGGCGAGAGTTTATCTTTTATTATTAATATCAACATTATTAAAGTCAAAATAAATTAATACTGTTATTAAATTCATTACTAAACGTTATTTACGGTTCTTGTTGTTGTTGACTTTCGACCGCTGTGAACGTGGTTTATCCATATTGCTATTTGTATTCATGATTAATTAAATTAATTAAAAACTAGCTGTTTCCCGCGGCTTTGCACGCTTTTCGTAAGCTTTGCCTGTGTATGTGAACTTCTGGTTTAATTTGATTATATTTACAACGCCGATGTAGAGTTTGCCTTGTTGCCACGATCAAGAAAATATGTTTATGTTTATAGCCATTGAGCACGTACATGTACTTTATTATAAAGTGGTCTAACACTCCAACTTTACGTTCAATCATAAATGTATCTCAAAGACAAATATACATAACTTAGCGCCTTCAAATAGTGTTTGGCTATGTAATATACGTAACTGTCTCGTAATTGTGCACACAATTGTGCGTAACTGCACAGTTTATAGTGTGCAGGCGCTTTGAAACCTTTTATCTTTTGCAGCGCCGCGCCGCTTGGTGGTGAGTTACATCAATGGGCATAGCTTATAAATCTTCTCCGTGGAAAAATACGTATACATACAAATTTTCATAATGGTCTGTCTAATATTTTGCGATTCCATAAAGGACAAACACACAAACGTTCATTTATATATATATATATAAAACAAAAATTAAATTTGTATCATAAACGCAATCTATATCTATATTTATTTTCAAACAAAAATACACTGGTTGATTTGAGTTCACGATGGGTGGGGTAAATACCGCGTAAATATATATAGATTTTTAACCATTTATGTTGTATGTTTTTTATGTATTGAACTCCAAAACAGATGAGCAATTGGAGTGAAATATTTACAAACTGAAGTGAAAAGATCCTTATTATGATAGTATCAAATTTTAGGTGCTGTGAAACCCAATGTATCAAAATGGTATTTACGCACTTGAAATTGGCTCCGTGTGCATGGTACCAGAAACTATGACCACCAGTTTTCGGTGAGCTAGGGAGGGTATTACAACGCGAAATTGCGGCCTTATTCTGCCAGCCGAAAACAGGTTACCGCAACGTGTTATTTCAGCAACTGTTGCCGACTCTCCATTGTGAAACTCTCGTCCGTCTGTCCACTGTACAACGTTCTTTGAAAAACGTTTTCCAGTGGCTGTTGTTTATAGAGCATTATTGAAATACAATAAATTACTAAACCGGACTTTGTTACTATCATAATGTATTCAAAGTATCATTAAATCTGCTCAATCTCGTTACTATAATTTATCTTGAGACAGTTAAAAGTATATTTTGGTATAATTAAGAACAAACTTTCAGAATTTATCTCACATTATTCATATAATTTTTTATAATTATATAATAATTTATATAAAAAAATATTTTTACACACAAATGTTGGTCCCATTTTTAAAGCATTGCAAATTGTAATAAATCTCTTAACTTCGGTTTTATAATATGACTGTTTAATCATTCATATAAATGTATTGTTGAGAATTAATTATACAATTAAAAATTATTGATATTGATTTACAGTACGCATTAGAATAATTAATTAGAAATAAATAAAACAAAAATCATTTATTTTTTAATTGTATAAGTTTAAGAAATACACATATAATAACTTTACACAATTATGAAACACACGTGAACCTAGTCAAACTGAACAATTTATTTTGTGTTTTAAACATAATTGGACAATTAATTTGGTGTACTAAATATAAAATACATTAGGGCTCTATAAAACTTATATACAAGTTGATATTATCCAGTTGTAGATATATTTCCAACAATTAAATAATAATGGTTACACTACAACTTTGGGTTCGTTATAACCCCATTGTTAACCCCAAAGTTGGGAGTCTTGTTACATTTTGCAATGCTTTAGTGGTCCAATTTGTTTATTAAAAATATTATTTTAATATAAATTATTATAATCATAAAGAATGTCAGCTGAAATGTATTATTACATATTTTTGTATTATATTTCTTATATATTTTTCACCATGTACTAAAAATTAAACATTTAAAATATTGCTGAGCTAGGTGTTCCACAGGGCTCTATACTCAGCCTTTTGCTTTTCCTGATTTACGTTAATAACGTTGATTCATCAGTACAAAAAGGGTAACTCCTCCAGTACGCAGATGACACGACTCTCTGTTTCGAATCAAGGCCAAACCAAGAACTATATAGAAAGATTACGTTCCTTGAGCTCAACAATACAATTAAACAATTCAATGAGCTCAACCTCAAAACTAATCAAACCAAATCTTCATTTATTCAATTATAGTTATCCAACTATAATGGTGGTTGATACTGAGATTGAAGAAGTTTACTCGACAAAATTCCTTGAAATACACCTGGATCGAGGCTTGATTTGGGATTGTCATATAGACAGTATATGCGCAAAGTTGCCCTCAGGCGTTTATATTATGAGGCAACTTTCAAAATACTGCCCAATTCAAGTACTGATGACGGCGTATTTCGGAATATTTTACCCACACTTAACTTACGAATTAATTTGTAGGGATGACGTTCAAGTACAAACCTCTCTAGAGTTTTTATTGTAAAAAAGCAGTAAGAACAATTGCAAAACTGCAAGGAAGAGAGTCGTGCAGGCCAGTATTTCAAAATTTAAAATTGTTGACATTACCTTGCCTCTATATTTTAGAAACATGCATTTTTTACAATCAAAATACGATTCCATAAGAGGGAATGACATTCAACCTTACGAAACTGGAAGCAGGGAGAACTATCGAATGAGTCACAGGGTGGCAGCTCATGAGCGTTTGCCTTCACAGACAAGAGTTCAACTCGTTAACACATTGCCAAATTCAATTACAACTGCTCCAACGCTAAAGGTTTTTAAAACTCGCCTGAAAATATTTTGATCGCAGAAACATTTGATAGTATTGACGAGTTTATAGCACACGATTGGGAGAATGATTTAAAGCCAATGGAGAATGCATTACATACCGACTGACAGTGAGGCTTAAGTGGAATTTATTGAAGTGTATGAGAACTGAGTGAATGGATAAACTGTAAGTGCGAGGGGGAATGAATTAAACATTTTAGCTACAACAAATATGACTTGCCATAACATATCAACATGTTTTTTGCGATGAATAATTTATTATTTATTATTCTTCAAATGGACGGACGCCGGTGTGCGAGAAACTATTTAATAAGCAGGCGAGCGATTTTTACAGAGAACTTAACCCATCCGTCTATTGGATAGATGGGCTTTATACTGTATCCAGGTTAAGCTTACCGTTGTCGGCAAGGTAACGAATGAATTCATTGTTCGTTGTCATCAAGTTGCCAAAATAGCATTAACATGTTGCGGGAACAACTGTTTCCAAGCGGCCACACCTTGTGTATTATGTTACTTTAAATAACACCCATCTCTATGTGCAACAACTATTAATATTGACTTTCCTCTCTGTTTTTTCTTTTTTATTCTATGACATATGGTTAATGTGCAAGTACTCTGTAATTATTCGAAGTACAGTTCCTTCTCTTCTGCCTGTCATTTTTCGTTTCTCTCTCTGGAGCGGACAGATCGGCTATGTCGACTGTTGATAATGTATGAATAAAGTTGACAGCTGAGCGAGACAACCAATCAGGATTATTTAAGTTTTTGTTTAACTGAAGGTGAGTCAAATAATTGTACTTGAATATCTTTAACAATCTAGATACTACAGTTTCTTACAGTGCAACCATTGAAATAAATATAATTTGAGTTTTGGAATGTTAAGTCGCAAGAATTCTTTCCTTCTAATAAGGCCGATCTGTGAATATTTTGTAAGTACCCAATTTTCATGTCATTAAAGCCTTAAAGCCTAACTTATTTGTTTTGAGTATTTTACAGCTATTTAACTTATTACATCTTTTTAAGGTTAAAACGACACAATACAAAACATCTCCTAGTATTATTAACTGGAGTAAGAAGCTTTCAACCATGTCAGATTCAGAAGAAAAGAAAGCTGAGCTGAAGAAAAGATTGACACCTCTACAATATCATGTTACTCAAGAAAAAGGAACTGAGAGGCAAGTAACTGCATTTACTATCCATTCCTGAAATTGTAGTCCAAATGTTTTTAAATTGGCACTGTAGGATAATAATTGTAACTTAAAACTTACTAATTAATCCTTTATTTCTCCAGTGGCAGGCTAAAGGCCTAATTAACTCTTTACTCATAGCCAAATCTTTTGTCACTGCTAATTACTAAGAAATATATGCCTATTGAAAAATTAAGAATTCTTGGTGAATACTAACTTAGTCTCGCATTACATTTTTTTTAATTTTAAAATTTGAATGTGCTAATCTAAGAAGTTAATAGGATTACAGTTCTAATGAACTATAAAGCAATGCAAGGCCTCAAAAATATTTAAAATGAGAGAAAGTCTGTCAATGTAAAACATTTTTAATTCATTCTTCCTAAGATTTACACTAATCAAAGTTAAACAAAAATTTCTCATATTTTTATTTAACCCTGGGACTGACAGTAATTTTATCCTTGTGATGACTGGCCATTTTTTAGTGTTTTGTATTTGTACTATAAAAATTTGGTAAAAATATGTTTTTACTCTACACCTACATGTGTAATAGGGTAGACTTTAATAAGCAGCTTACACTCGTCACTCAGTTGTTTTTATCGAATGGTCTGATGTTTCTATCTGAAGAAATAATTCGTTGTTACGATTTATTTAACTTAGCATATGATTTCAACTTATTAGTTATAGTAATTTTAATGTAAGCAATAAACAGCAAGAAGTAACTAATATTTTGACACTTTGAAAATGGCGATGAATGAGGAAAATGTGTGAGATATTTGTCACAAGTGACAAAATTTGCATAAGTGGCTTCAACATGTGGGTTTGGCTTCTGATAACCCATGGGGAGAATTCTTTCCACCTTTTCACAAGAGCGGTTACGCATTGATATATAGCTGGGCAGTTAATATTATAAGATTTCTTTGATATCTAAATCTAGGCCATAGTTGGTTTTGTTATTTTGAAACGTTAATGTTAAACTTGTGTTTTTAAAAATTATAATGTACGAGATTCTTCTTTCTGTATTTTATTAAAACTTATTGTGCACGAATTGTACATATCGAAGTAGGGTAATATATTGAATTGTCCAATACAAACAACCGAATAACGAGTGTAGGCCACTTATTAACCCTTTTAGGACCAGACCAAAATTTGACATATGCAAAGAAAATTTTTCCGTTTTCTGGCCATGCTCCAAGAACTGTTTATATTAAAAATGTGCGATTTTTCAAGCGTTTGAGAGAAAAATCATATCTTCAGAACTAATTACTGTACAGATTTGTTTTTAGGCTTAAAATGTTTATAATTAAATTGTTCATTGTGAAAAAATAAATTTAAGTCATTATATAGCAAAAAACAATTTGATTTATCTGTTTATCAAATAAAAAAAAGAAAAAAAATTGAATTTGATCTTCAATAACTACCAAAAATAAGAATAAATTATGTGTGGGAAATGGTATTTATTAGTTCTACATATAATTCTCTATAACTGTACAAAATTTGAAAGCCCTGGAATAAAAAATAAAAAGTTTGTAAATTAATTAAATTTTTCTGTAACACTGGTTAAAACACACTTTTCAGCATTAGCCTAACATACAAAACCTTATAGGCTATTAAGGATATTATTCGGTACTTTGGGATTATACCGACCACACCAGTATGAAGAATACAAAAATATACATTAATAGAAACAAACATGATAGAACGAAAAAACAACTCTTTAATTACAAAATTACAAACTTACAACGATTATCAATTGTTAATGGGGTCAGATTCCGTTATATGCCCCCAACGCTTAAACTTTTTTCAATGAACTTAGAACGTTATAAAACGATGTAGTTGAGTAACAGCACTAACATTCCATCAATAAACAAGCATTTCCAGGTATTGTGATCAGTATTGTTGTCGCTGTTATCTTATCTTTCTCGAGAATCCCGATTACGGCAGGCCGCGCGGCATCACATGATTATTTAAGTTTTTTGCACAGTACATAAAAACAAGTTTTGTGTATTTTTTTCAATAAAGAGTTTAGTTTTTATTGAATTTTTGTGTTTGTAGAAATGTAGGGGTAAAACACGGAAGTACAACAAAGCGACGCACCAGCTGAACGGGCGGCGAGACTCTGCAATCACGTTATCTACTAGACCGCTCGACTTTGACCTCTGTCTGAGGATGGGGAGGGGTTTGCAATAAGTCAATTCCTGTTTTATATTGACGAAATATTGTTCTACGCTAATCTAGTAATCAGTAGAAGCAAAATGTCAAATAACGATTCATGTCTGGGTGTGGTCGGTATAATCCTAAAGTACCCTGACAACATTACGATGCAACATGGCCCTAAAATATTTTTTTTTCACCAAGCTGATGATTCCAAAGACGTTTAAAATTTGATATCATAGTAAGAAACATACAGGGAATAGAAAAATAGTACAGTACATTTATTCCATGTAGAAGATTAAAATATCTCTTAAAAAATATGAAAAGTTTGCCGGCGATAAATCAGACGGCTGGTCCTTTTCGCATAGTACGCCGCCGCCGATAAATCAGACGACTCGTCCTTTTCGCATAGTACGCCGCCGGTGATAAATTAGACGGTTGGTCCTTAAAGGGTTAAAGTCTCACAATGTAATACAGTACATTATTTTTTCAGGAAAATGTGGAGATTATAATGGTACAAAAATATAATGGTTGAACGTTACTTTAGAAACGTCAGCTATAAAGATCTCAAACCATTTTTATAAATGTCTAAAAATAGTATGTTTTTATTCCCTGAAACAATTTTTAAAAATTGTCACGATCCATAAAGGCACAATAAATTTGAACTTTTAGGTTACATTTCAAATAGTTCAACAGTCTAGGAGACTGCGGGGAAGGGGGGGAGATCAACTAACAGAAACTGGGTGGGGGTGGGATGTAGCTAAGGAGGGGTAGGCATTGGTGGAGGGGATAATTGAGATATTAACACTCAATCCAACAAAGTAGAAGAAATTTTAGAGGTCCGAGCTTTTTTAACAGTTTCTACCTCTATGATGAAGATTGATTGATGATTAGTCATCAAATACTACTACCTCTTTGTTGCCGTGTGTTCCTATATCTAGACGTGTTTACAACATTCTCTACCAATGCACATCTCATTTTAAATAACTATTTTTAGCTATTTCGTGATTGGTCAGACTTTTCTGCATTGTATTTTCCAAAATAAAGACGTGTTTTAGTGTTGCCATTAGCCGTTATGGGTCATTCCAGATCAAATCATCCAGAAAATTTTAGATTTGTCACTAACCATCTCAAATTTTGATGAAACTGTACATTTTTAATCCTTCCATATAGATGAGGAAATGTACACAATTTTATATTTCTACCTCAACTTGTTTTTGTTTTATAGGCGGTTAAAGTTTGGGCAAAATGATCATTTCTACATATTCCGAGGGGCAGGGTACGATAAGCGGACCCGGTTTTTCGTATCATTAAATGTAATCATCAATACCTAATATTTGCATCTCAAATCCTAGACTATCGATATATAAGTATCTATAGTCCTCAATAACAACCATATGTTTTAAATTAAAATATGAATTTAATATTTACAGTGATCAAAGAAATTATTATAACCAAAATTAGGAAAACTGAAGACGACCTTATTTGCTCCTATTACAATTGTTTCTTTCCCACAAATTTCACATAATAGGTTTTTCGGTACGAGTCCAACATGTTGAAGCCACGAAAAACATGTCATCATCTTACAAAGCAATGTCGTGTAGTTTTCTAAAATTGAAAATGTTACTTATGTAAATTTGAAATATTACCCTACACGTATTATGTGAAAGTGTTTACAGCAGCTGTTGATATAGATTATTTAAGTTAATTGTTCAAAATAATTAATCAGTTTCGATTGATTATATCAATGATTATGATTAAGTAATATCGTTTACCAATTTCGATATAAAAAAACCGGGTCTGCTTAACGTAGGTTACCCTATTCCGAGAACTCCAGACAAGCTTGTACTTTCAATTAAAGAAAATTTTTGTGTTCATTATTTATAGGGTGCTTTTATGACAAAAAAGGTGTTTTACTAAAATCGCAATATCTTAAAAAGTGATAATCCAAGTATTTCTCTTTTAAAATGATCTACATAAAGCGTAGAATCACATAAAAAAATAAAATTCATGTTTTTGCGTGCTTCAGTATATAAAAACATTTTAAAAATAAAAAGTCTTTATTGAAAAATAGTTTTAAGTTTGGAACTTTTAACAAAAGTAAAGCCTAATAAAACAAGTAATAACTTTAGTTAGTTAAAATTAAAAGTTTAAGTATAACACTAACAAAATATTGTTACAGATGCAGATATTTTAATGTAGCTATATTTTAATATTACTCATAATGAAAATAATAATCTTAAACTATTATTAGTACCTAGCCCAAGCGCACTTACTTGTTTATATTATTTTTCTCTATTTGATTTATTTTAATTATGTTTGAAATTTTACTACCTTAATTTATTGTGTCGTCTAGTTCATCCCTGGGTAGGCCGCTTTTTTAAGTCAGATCATGTATAAGGAATTTTGGGTACGGTGGAAACGGGCATTTACTTCAACTGAGCTAGAATTTAGGTACTATCTCGTGGATGGTTTTCTCTTTTTGTCAGATGTGTTGGGTGTTGCCACCAAAACCTTCCGTTGTAATTTTTGTTATTATTTAGGCTTTCCTCCCTTTTATATCTATTATACTATTATCCTATATATTTATTTTCTTATTTTAAGTTGAAATTTTGACAAATAGTGTAGAGTGGCTAAAGTAAACAATTACCTTTTACTATTATTTATCGCCATCTGATTTTGACTTTTGAAAATCAGGATATTTTTTCTTCAGTTTAAACAGTGACTGTTAAAATAAAATTTGTAACTATAATATTGGAATGTTTTTGTATTCGATAGAATAGGTATTTCTAATTAATAATTTGATTTGATTGTGATGGTGGTTGCTTATTACAGTGCAGCCAAGAAAAACTAACCAAACTAACTACCTGATTATCTAAAGCACATGTTTAGACCTACCCTACTGGAGAACTAACCACCGTATCCAAAGGCCTATTATCCTAGTCAAGATCAGATGCTGTATTTAAGAGATTACTATAATACGCAGGAGGGATTTTCACTTTTTTTAAGGAAATTTAACCCTTCGCACACCACTAATAAATCCATTAACTTCCAAGACAAGTTAACATTTTTTGTTTCTTAAGTTCAAAGCTAAATTTTATTATAATTAAATGAAGAAAGGTGAAAGCAATAAGTATAAAACAGGGCATTTTACTTATAATGAGCGTACTTATTGATAAAGATAAAAATAAATTATTGTTTTATTTCAAATACATTTCAATTGCATTGTAAAATTTAATTATACTGAAATAAATTTTAAGTTTAAACACATTTTACTGTAAAATAAGATAAATATTTATTTCAAACTAATCGCAACACTACCAGAAGATGAAGAATAATAACAAAATACGTAGTAGACGCGCACTCACGGCAACCGAGAAAGCAGTAATACACGTCACGGATGTGTTTGGTTATGGCTCTGTAGGAGACTCACGAGCAGGTGGTCGGAGTTAGACAAACGGCGATCCCCTTCCCCTGCCACAGAGTGAAGGTCGTTTATAAATATTTCATTGGCAACCATAATAAGAACGAAGCGTGCATCGGGCATTTCAAAGGCCTTCTGTAAACTAAAAAACTCTTCAAGAGACATAATCTTAATATCGGATATAAATTGTATTTGGCATTTTGGTCAAACTCTCCATTCTAATATATCCATCTACGGTATGGTATTATGGTATGGGTTAAAAAATGTGTGCCCTTCCTCACTTTTATTTATTGAATATTGCAATCCTATTTATTTCTTAATCACTTTCCACTTGAACAATTCAATAACTACAAAGTGAGTCTAGTACCTAGTACCAAAATCTTAACTCTTATATCAATAGGTGTTCCACATTGCGGCACAGAGCACTAGTTTTCTTTCACTCCCGTGAATGAGGCTGACTTGCTGGCTGCGATTGTGATGATGACTAGCAACGCAGTCGGGCCGACAATTCTTTGTGCTTTTTAAAAGATACTTTGCCTGTTTTAGTTATGATCTTTAATCAATCCCTACATTCTTCCTTGTTTTCTAATACATGGGAAATACACCATTGTATGGTCTTTGAAAAAAATTCTCCTAATCTGTGTGATCTCTGGCCAATCAGTATCCTTCCCTGTCTTTCCAAATGTCTCAAAAGAATTTTCCATCAGCAATTCACCTACTATCTTAAGAGCCACAATATCCTGACTGAATTTCAATCTGGATTTCGCTCAAATTTTAGCACACGTTATTGAAAGTTGCTGATGATATAAGTCTGTCAATGGACAAAAGGCAAGCAACAATTTAAAGATTCTTTGATTTTTCCAAGGCCTTTGACTGCATTTATCACTCTCTTCTCCTGATCTTATAAAACAATTATGGCTTCTCTGATGGTTGTAACTGGATTAACTCATATCTTACAGGACGACAACAATGTGTGAAAGAGGGGGATAGAGCATCTGACTGGAGGCTTGTTACTCATGGCGTTGGTTCTGTTCTGGGTTTCTTCCTTTTTTTACTTTACATTGACTATGTAACATCAATAATTACACATTCAAATTTCCATTTATATGCCAGCAATTTAAAAATATATAGACACTTTCAAACTGATGATAAATACACTATCGTTTCACTAATGAATTCTGACATTGGATCAATTGTTTCTTGGGCAAAGCAACATGGGTTGAAGATAGAACTAAAACCGTGGTTATAAGTACCACAAGACTCATTAATTTTATTGGCAATGTACCGAAACTTAAACAATCACAAACTCGAATATCTAGACAGAACTAAAAATCTTGGCTAATTATGAACACACATTTGAAATGGCCTAATCAAATAACCACAACTTGGAACAGAGTATTTGCCAGTATTCACTGTTTATAACGGTTTGCTCTGTACCTGCTACTCAATGTCAAAGTTATGTTGGTTAAGATTCTTGTGTTTCTTCATTTCAACTATTGTGACATAGTGACAAATGACTGACGAGCAGGTTTCAGCAAGCCCAAAACTACTGTATTAGATTTATTTTCATTCTTGGACGTTCTGAGCACGTTTCTCCTTATTTCCAACAATTATTTCTCCTGAATCTTTTACAGCTTCGTGAGTACCATATCTTCACCCTTTTACACTCAATCATCAAGTTAAAGTCTCCTAGTTACCTATCCGACAATTTTAGTTTCATATCTAAAATTAGTGCGCGACCCTCAAGTCAAGGAGCTTCCCTTATTGCTATTCCTGTCCACCATTCATATTTGGTTGCTTGACTACTTTATACACTTTTTATATTTGGTATTAGGATTTATACATAATTACAAAGCATAAACATGAAAATTCAATTTTTCTGTATCTTTTCTTAGCAGTAATTTTTATTTTACGATCCCTGCAGAGTGTTGTTTCCATTAGCGGTAATATACATTAACCTAGGTTTTAAAATGCTGTAATTCCCTTGTAGAGAAATATCAAAAAATAGTTTTACAGCAATGTAACATGCAATAGAATAATTTATTTTTATAAAATGGCATGTATTAGAGTGGTGATTTTTATTTTTCAAGAACCAATTTTTCAAAAGTTTAGGTTATTTGGGATTTAAAATTTTTTGAATTATCCAAGATTTAAAAATGTGATACAACCATTCAAATCAAATTAAACTCAAAACATATAAAATTCTTTATTGCCTTGGACCGTTATCTGCCTCTGGTTTGTGCCTGCATGTCTTCTCTGAAAGTAAAATCCTGCAAATTAGATTTAGAAATTTGAGTACTATTATATTAATTTATATAAGTTAAAATTTGTTGTTTGGAAAGTGGTCGACAATGATCCAAGTGTCCACATAATAGCCTATACCAGTCAAGTTTACAAAATAGTTTAATTTCTAATCAAGCGACTCAAAAACTAAAGTTATTCAAAATTGTGTTGTTCCAGCTATAATTCAATTTCATGCTGAAAGAAGTAACGTTGAATAGTTGGCAGCACTGAGTTTACACGATTTTTGTTTATTGTCTATCACTTTCATTGAAGGTATACTTAAAATTTACAAATTAGCGAAAATAGGTTATAGATAAGGATTTTTAGTTACTTTTGTTCATACCATCATGATAAATGTAATTTTCATCCATAATTTAGACACTTAAAAGTATTCCATTTCACTATGTTTTGTAATAGTTAGTTACGTTTTTGTTAAGCTTGTGAGGTTAAGTTTGACTATCTATCATATTTACATACTACTTGCTTAACTTTGAAAAATATAAAAACATCTGTTACATATAGCAATGTAACTGAGGCCTTGAAAATCTGAATGGCGGCTGAAAACAATTAGCAATGCTATACTACATTTAGTGTAAATATATTACATGTTTTTAGTAGGCATCACCAAATAGTAGCAGCAACAATGGTATATTTTTAAAATCTAAAATAAACCCCTATTTTCCATTAACCCTTTCAGGGCCAGGACTAAACATGAGATGTTGCAAAATTTTTTCACATCTCATATCCCCTTGTGACTAGTCAAAAGTGCCAGGCTAAAATTGGTGATTTTGCAGTCTCTTAGATTAAAATTTATAATTTTTCATACAAAATTAGAGAATGACCTAAAAGTTGCACCAAATTACTCGTATAGATATATACTATCAAAAAATATATATAGATGTAGTTTTAAGTAATTTAAAACTAAAAAAATAATGTTTTAATAGATTACATAAAAAAAATTTATTTTAAAATTTTTTTGCAAATAACTAAAAAAGGGAAAAATATTTTTACTGTGCGAAGCTATTTTATTATATTGTACATTTAGAAAGGAACAACCATACAAAATTTTGTGTTATTTCTATCATAAATAAAATGTTTTGACACATTTTGTATAAATATGCATAATTGTACTTCGCAACATTTTATAAGTGTTTAAAGCAATTGACTCTTACATTGCAAGAAACTTAAAATAAATATTCACATTATGGATGTACCGGTAAACAGGTGATTGTAGGATCCCTAAACAGTTTCAATACAGTTAAAAAACACTATTTACCAAGAAATATTTACACAATTTTATTTGAAAGTTATTTACACTTTTTCTATTTACAAATATGCTACTTACAATTTCACTCCCGTGAGATCGCAAATTGTCAGTCATTGTAACTACTACACACAATAGCTAAGCACGTAACAACTAACACTAACTAATATTTACAACCACAAAATAAAATAATGAAGAAGAATCCAGCATACAATAGTACGATTACACTAAAACATAACGAATTAACAACAAAAGATCGAGTCAACTGATAAAAGTCACGTGACAATTACGAAATAAAAATGCATAGACCTCCAAAATAAAAATGATATTCATATTAATTATCTACAAATATACCAGGGAATAAAAAAACATAAAACTTTAATCATTTGACGTCATATTTATTTAAGAAAACAACGAATATCAAGGAGAGAATATTGCCGTCTGGGGCTTTTCGCATATGTCACTGATGGCAATATTTTGCCGCCTGGTACTTTTCAGACGCGATCTATGGCGGCAATATATTGCCCCCTGGCCCGGAAAGGGTTAATACATCAGATGATGTTGTCAACAGTCCTATTATTTGACTTAACTGTACAGACACTACATCATTTTAATGAACGTAGAAAAGAACAAATTGTTCTTACTGCAACCTTTTAGGAATATCACGATAAATCTTATTAATTTTTAGGTTTCTTATTAATTTATAGGTAACAAACCTCTTTAATCATTTCAATCTCGGGTTCTTCAGTACTAGCTACCCTCCTGACCAGGTATTTATTTTAAATAAATAAATAAAAATGCCTTTATTCATTCGAGCGTTTCTCAGATACACTGATTTTCAGAGCAACTCATGCCACGCTTATACATTACAAATTCTACATTTAAAACTATAACAACAATCTTAATCTGAAAAGTATTTAACTTAACTATGCGACAGAATAAATAAATAACAATAAATATATCAACACCTACGTAAAATCTTAATTACTAATTAAAAAATCCTACAGAGATAAAAGATAAAATTTATTTATATTTTTTTATAACTTCAGAAGATATGTCTTTGAAACATGGAGGGAGGAAATTGTACACCATTGGGCCAAAGAACGAAAAACTTCTTCTGATCTCCCTTGTCACTCTGTGAAAGTGATGTTCCCGGTCATGGCGGATGCTTCGTTGTGAGACCTCCTCCCGGTATGTTACTCACTCAAGTACTGAGGCTCCTTGAGGGAAAGAACCTTGTGGATCATACAACAAACTAGTAAACATCCTGCATACGGTTGCTGTAGGTAGTATATTTAAGGCCTGTCAATAACCAGACACGTGAGCGTGTAAGATTGAAAATGAACCATTTAGCACTGTTCTGGAGTTTTTATATTCACTCAGTGTGACCTCTTGAGATGCTATTGCTATATGCAGGATAGCAGTAAAAAAACTGATAGGACCAGTGATTGTATGAGCTACAGTATTGCTGTCTTTGGCAGTAGATTCTGGAAAGGCCCATGAGCCCGCCTACGGCACGCTCAGCGTGCGTGACATGGATAGCGTATGTGTGACATGGTCAGTGAAAGTGAGTTTGCTGTCCAACATAAGTCCAAGAATTTTGACATTTTTAAAGACTGCCTAACTCCTTCCACCCAGCATAACCCTCACACCACTCTCATTAACAGTACACAAATATTTGTTGTGTTAAATATATATATTCTGGTCCTTTTTGACATTTTTAGTGAAATAGCTATTTCATATATTAAAAAAGTATATAATAAATGTACTTGCTATTCAATTTCATTATTCATTATTGTTTAATGTCGACTATTTATTTATTACAGGAAATTCGCTTGATAGGTCGGCTGTAAGATTTTTACCATACAATCGCGATCTCTTCATCAGATCAAGAAAGAGGAAATCACTCAACGACCAAGAAGTTCAATCGCTTCCCAAATGCCCTGTACTGTATGGGTTAACAATTTAAAGAAATATAAAATATAACATTTTTATATTTAAGGCTTCAAAGTCTGAAAGCCGCTATAACTTATTTAACACTATACATAGGAGGGGGTACCCAAAAAAAAACCGGAATTATTTTATAAAAATTATATATTATCAAATTTTTTACAATACGACCTTATCTCCTTCAAAACAATCTCCATTACAACTAATACACTTATCCCAACGGTATTTCCATTGATCAAAACATTTTTTGTAGTCATCTTCGTTTTTTTCTTAACCTCTTCAACGCTGTCAAATCGTTGACCTTTCAAGCCTCTTTTCATGTGTGGAAATAAAAAAAAGTCGCATAGAGCGAGGTCAGGCGAGTAAGGGGCAGCGGAACCATGCCGTTTTTGGCTAAAAACTGCCTAACTGAGATGGCTGTGTGTGCCGGTGCGTTGTTGTGGTGGAAGAACCAGTCTCCAGTCTGCCACAAATCGGGTCTTTTCTGGCGAACACTGTTGCGCAATTTTCTTAAAATCTCCAAATAAAATGTTTGGTTGACAGTCTGACCTGGAGGAACAAACTCAGAATGAACAATGCCTTTAGCATCAAAAAAGCAAATCAACATGGTTTTGATGTTTGATTTGACTTGCCGACATTTTTTTGGACGAGGTGAAGATGGCGACTTCCATTGGCTTGACTGTTGATTCGTTTCTGGGTCATAGCACCATGACTCATCACCAGTAATTACCTTTTCCAGAAAATCGGGATCATTTTCGAGATGTTCTTTCAGAAGGCGGCAAGTTTCAACTCGATGTGCCTTTTGATGGTCAGTCAGAAGTCGAGGAACAAATTTGGCAGCAACCCTTTTCAGTCCTAAATCTCCTGTTAAAATTCGCTGAACCGAGCTCCAAGTTAACCCACTACTCTCTGATAGTTCCTCAATTGTCTGTCGACGGTCGGTGAGCACAAGTTCACGAATTTTCTCAACATTTTCGTCCGTTCGAAAGGTTGATGGACGTCCAGAACGAGGTTTGTCTTCAATCGACATGTCGCCATTTTTAAATCGAGCGAACCACTTGTAGACCTGAGTTTTCCCCATAGCATCATCTTTGTAAGCTGTATTCAACATTTAAATAGTTTCTGCAGCATTTTTACCAAGTAAAAAACAAAATTTCACAGCTGCACGTTGTTCACTTAAACTTGCCATGACAAAAAACGAAACAAGAACAAAACAGGGTTAGCGAAAACAGTCACTACGAACGAATAGAATGCACTAGGACAACGGAACTGGGGTCACTGAGCTCGCAATGGGTTGCGCGACACACGCCTAGCGGCAGGAATGTGTACTACACGCTGCAGGCTGCCAGCAATACAATTCCGGTTTTTTTTTGGGTACCCCCTCGTATTTGCTTTATACTACTTAGTACTTGCCATGATTTCAGCATTAAAAACATACTCTCAACAACACAATGAGTCCTTTCTTTTTGCTTTATATCGCTTAAATATGGGAGATACATACTTCACAAAAGAGCTCCATCCAATTAACCAGCTGAAATCCAAAATAATATACATGAAAACTCATTTGTCTTTTATCAGGTGCAAAATTGAGTGCACTACAATGATATACACACGATCGTAAAGCACGGTGTAGCGACAGAGTTTTCTAGACATAACACAGTCATTGTTAAAAGAATCAACTCTGTGATCAAAAGTTTCAGATCTCGGATAGTGCATTGAGCGGAAGGTGAAATGGAACTAAACAAAACATTCTCATTGAACTACCCCTTTTCACCATAGCAATGTTATGTGATTTGTACCCTAATGTGTTGCTTAAAGTATAATAGCCTACCGTATGTAATGAAACCAGCAGAGTCAATCAAATTAGATATATATATATATATATATATATATATTACCAACATTTCAACTTTATATTAACCAATTTTCTAATTGATAGCGTGAAAACAATGTATAGAAACTAAACATTTAAACTTCAAATACTTGCTATAATTAATTACTAAAAAGAAAACTATAGAAACAAAAGCTTAAACTAACTGAATTATTTAAAATGAATACAGGTTCATTTACAGTGCAGAATAAATGCTTTTTTGGTTACTATGAAATTCCAATTATGCTAGAAATTGAACATTTAATAATAATTTAAATAGAAAACTTGTCAGTAACTGTTTAGCTTATAATCATCCAATTTTCTTCTAAGTACCAACATCTTGAAAGTTTATTATCACTGGTTGTAGAGAATTGCCGTAAAACATATTTTATGTCTGGTGCAGTTGTTTCAAATCTGATTTTGTTGAAACAAACATAATCAACAAATATTGAATTTATAATAAAAGTGCTTAAAAGGGGTATCCTTGAATCTTTTATGCAAGCAACATGCAGTTTTGAGGTATTTTGGTGAAACACATTAAAAATATTGCAAAATTGTTATGGTAGCCATAACATTTTTATGCAGTTATTTTATAACAAAGTTAATGTGATTTATCAATTAGTTGTTATCTGATGGAATGCCTTTTACATAATTTTTAAAGGATGAAATAGTATATTTTGTGTCTTGTGCATTAAAAAAATTCTATTAGTACCTATATTTATTTAACTTTAAAAATTAAAATGATCACCATTTATAATTGTTACAAAGTAGAAACATGCAGTAATATTTCACACTGAAATAAATCCTGTTAATTATTGTACATGTATCAAATTTTAAGTTGATATACCTCAAGAGGTTTAAAAGATGTGTTAAATTCTATAGATAACAAAACATAGATGGAAAGATTGGGTCATAGGACAAATGTTCATGGAACTTTTTTGTTTATTTTCACAAGTACAATACCATCCTAAAGTATTGGAAAACATAAACTAGTGTAGTAAGATATTATAGGTACTAGTAAACAATATAATAACAACTGCAAATTATTTACCCTACACATTCTTTCTACTAAATACTGTACATGTACATATGGATCCTGGCACGCCATCTTCTGTAGATTCAAACAATGCTGATTATTGCATAGATTTTTATTTTGTTTTAATATTTTGGCACCAAAAGTGTTAAATTGGTGCTTGAATGTGATATTTTAACTAAACTGTGTATCTTTCTTTCTTGTTTCCAGAGCCTTTACAGGAAAGTATAACAAGTGCTCCGAAGCTGGCACATACAGCTGTGTTGTATGTGACCAGCCATTGTTTTCCTCACAGACCAAATTTGAGTCTTCATGTGGCTGGCCAGCATTTAACAATGTTTTAGATCAAGGAAAAGTGAAGCTGACTAAGGACACTTCAAATGGTGAGTTCAGTGGTAGTGATAAAGTGTGTTTGATTAAAGTAGTTTGCACGGTAACATATTAACTCTATTTAAAAACATATTCATTTGGAATTATGTTACGCTAGAAGTTTTATTATATTATATTTTAGTGTTTTAAACACATATATATTAAAAGAAGTCCCTGTTTTGCCATATCAAGTTATTTACTTCTTATCTTCAATGTTTTCAACTATGTGCTTATGGTTGGTTTTTTTTGTCTATTTGAAGAAATACGTTCAAAAATTATAGAATCAAGCATTTAATCAAAGGTGGTTTAAATAGATAAGTTTAGATCAATTACAGAAGAGTTATTATAAAGCTGCTTAAAGCTAATGTGCACAATAGTGTGGCCTCAAGTGCACAGTTATTCCTGACACTGATTATTTTTTCGAAACAAACGAGTTTTTTACCTTTTTTATAGCTTTAGGCAAGTTAACACATTTGTAGCTTCGAATACATTGTGTAGCTGAATTAAAAGACTGAAATGTTGTCTTTCTGTTTTAAAAGGCTGTTTTAACTTAAAATAGCACATATATACTTTTATTACAGTATTTTTTTTTTGTACTTTGCCAATAGTTCTTAAGTTTGTAAACAGCACTAAATAACCAAGGTAGAGATATCAACAATTGGCTTTGAATAAGTGATCGCAAAGGTGTGTACCAGACAGCAACACACATCAGACTGGGCAATAGTCCTCGCAGTACGTGTGATCACTGTTAGGAAGCAGTAAATGTCTTTTAGTAGTATGAAACTAGCGCTGAGGGCAGTTGGCTGAATATGTACAACTGTGCTCAGCAGTTCAATATATTCTGTGCTGTCACTTTCTTGTAATTCTTTGAATTTATTAGTGCAAAAGTTATTTTTAATTATTTTAACAAATTCACAATTTTTTATCGTTTTTTAAGATGTTTGGCAACATTTTAAATTAAATCTTCTAGTAGAAAGATACTATAACAGAAAAAATCATTTTCTTTGTTTTGATATGCAAGAAATCAATGGATTTTTATGTTATAATAGTATTAAGTTTAAAATAATTATTTCTGAATCGACAAACTGTAGTTATTGTATTCTTAGGGTGTGTATTTTGTAACTCTCTAAGCATTGTATAACAACATCTTACTTAACTCAAGAGTGCATATGAGTAACTGAAGATCCAAAAGATTAAAACAGGCCTAACTGGTACTAAACTTGTAAAAATCATCTCAGAGTTTTTTAATTCTGAGGTTGAAGAGACAAAATTAGTCTTTTATAATTGCCAGATTTTCTTGCTAGAGTCCCCTAGATAACCATTTATAAACTACCTATGATGTCAGTTTGTGATTGCAGTATATAATATGTGATACCGTATGTTTTTGGTTCAGCAAAAGCTCAAGGAAAACACAGGTTAATTTGAATTGTTTCTGAGTACAGTAAACTCTCAATTTTCCATAGAGGTGGTGACCCATGCGAAAACTGTGGATAAACGAATTTCATGGCCAATCTCCAAAATTGACGATATTACTCTAGGTATCAAAGAGCGCGGTAGTGGTTGAAAATGATTACTAACTTTATTTAATTAAGTTAATATTGTAACAGAAGAATGTACAGTATTTACAACTAATACATGCATACAGTAATATTAATTGTGTTTAAATAAAGTTAAAAGACAATATGTACATTGAAGCACTTGTAGAACGTTTTTATGACTTTATTTTGCAACGCTTCTTTGTAATTTGGAATTGAAGTTTCTTCTTCAAAGTTTTGTCACAAAGTGATGCATCATTTTGTTTCTCGTGATATTGAATAAGATTGTCAATGTGCCCTAGAGGTGAAGGGATATTGGGTTTGGACAGTGGACAGAAATTGACCCTGGTTGGCTCACAAGTTTGCTGCATAAACAGACTCGAACTGCTGGTCGTATCTAACATTTCTCTAGCAACTTTAAAGTTGTAAGACTTGTTTTTGTGTATTCTAATTTTTTTATTGTAAAATTTGTTACTGTATATACTACGGCTAAACCAACCACAGTTAATACAGAGAGTTTACTGTATTTACATTAGTCTGTAAAAGTTACTATGATTATTTATAATGTTTCTTTGACTTTCATTACAAACTTATATTTTTTGTTCACGATTATTAATAAACAAAAATTGTTATTTATTTATTTATGAATTAAAATTAAAAGGGTCAAATCTTACCAATGATATACATTTTTTTAAACTAAAATTATTTATATACATCAAATTACATGCTGAAAGAAGATATGTTGTAATAGTTAAAATTTTCAATCGTATCAAATATTAAAATTTCAGTTTTCCAAAACTTTTGATTTTATTTTTATTGTTAAAGGAGTTATGAGGAGATGGATACTTAATAATTCCATTAATTCTGTACGTAGAACAAATCAGAAATATTTTGATCTGCATTTTCTGTACTGTATATTATGTGATTTATAGTATTCTGTGATTCATATAATATGTTATGCGTTTTAGGCACTCATCTAATAATATATAGCCTAACGATTAACTAAATATATTTGAAATCTGTAATATTTCTCTTATAAACCTGTGTGACCTGTAATATATCTCCCTTCCTCATTGTATCCTTAAGCAATGCATGTTGGCTCTTCTACTGGGTTTTGAATGGAGTTTAGTTACATTAATAATTCAACTACCTATTTTAATAGTTTATATTACTTAAAGGAAGCAGCCCATTTTAAGTTATATTTTTTTAATTTTTAAATGTTTGGTTCATGTAGCTTGGATTCTTTTTATAGTGCTAGGAAATACATTAGGGTAATCAGTTTTTTTACCTTCTTATAAATATTAACCAATTGCCTGCATTCAGTATTTAAATCTCACATTGGGGGGGGGGGACCGTTTTCTTATGAAGCCAATTCATATTTGATTTAATTTTTGTAAAAGTAACTTATAAGTAGGTTGTCAAAATCAGTTCATTAACCAGTGATAAGTTGAAAGGTGAGAGTTTATCAGCATTGTTCTCTTTGCTCCCTTACTCCCCACATGGCTGGATTACATCAGCTCATTTGATAAGTCATTAATCTCATTACGTTTCAAAAAATCTATATGTCACATGCTTCATAATTATATGGGGTTATATAAAATACATTCCTCAATACCGTTAGCACATTTTATTTTGGAATATCAAAGCACTTCTAAAGCAATAATCATTATAATATTAAAAATATCATAATCCAGACTTTAGTAATAAAACACTATATGTTAATTACATTTTACAGTATCTAACCAATAATTATTAAATGTAAGAAAAGAGTGAATTAGACATGTATAAATGTATTGTCTTAATAGAAATAATTTCAATTATACATTTGCTACACAGTAGCATTTAATTGTTATATATAGTTGTATTGATAACAAAAAAATTATATTATATTTTGATAATCGGGATTGAGGCGTGCTGATGAGATACATAATACCCATTATTCTTTATAAACACAGGACCATACTTAGTTTACTGGAGACAAGAATAAGAAAAACTGTAGTGTGTATATTCCAGAATTTGTGCTGTCTCAAAGGACTTTATCTTGCGATACACAGATGATAGCTCAGCACAAGGACTCTTGACAAGGCACAGGGGTTTCTCAATCAATTTTCAAAAGTATGTTGCCCTGAATGAGCTAGCACAGTGTGACCGTTACTCAGCTCCAAGTAGATTTGTGTATTTTGAAGTATCTTATATTAAGCTTGATGACAAAGTCACATTTTAGTTGCAGATTTCTAATGGTCATTAGTCACTTTTCTGTTTGTTACATCTTAGCATGTGAAGTAAATGATTCTGTCACACACTCCATGCTCCTATACAGTTGTTGGATAGTGACTGGCATACTATGGCAAGAAAATAACCGCAGGTACAAGATGTCAAAAATGCAAAGAAAAGATGCTCACACTCTCTTAGAAACAAAAGGATAACATGTGCCTATCATACCTAGCCAAGACGAATGTGACACAAGGCTTAAAAAATTAAGACGGGACTCATCAACCAGTTATTCTGTTTTAAAGATGGAACAGAAAATAAATTTAAAGCTCTATGAAAGATAATAAATGATGTAAGACAGTAAAAAAATGTAGGGCAATAAACATTTGAGCTTGAAATGTTTACACATAAAAAAAACTCATACAGAATGGCAAATCATATGAATTAATTTATATAGCCAATTAATTAATCTTTATAGCCAAGAGAAAACTATAATAAACCAACTAAATCGTAAACCTATACACAATCCCAGCCATAGGTCATATTTCACATAATTTTCAATGCACAACCGAATACAAATAATTTTCAATGCACAACCAAATAAAAATACATAGTACTATTTAAAAAAAAAAGAAAAACTTGTAGCAACAGACAATATATCGGCGAAAATACTGAAATAATGCAATGAATCATCCATAATACATCTCACAAGTATTATTAACAAATCTTTGAGTCAAGGTCAATTTCACTCAGAGTTAAAATTGCACAAGTTTACCCAAAACATCTAAAAAAACAATAAAACAGATGGTAATTACAGACCCATATCAATAATGCCAACTTTCTCGAAAATTCTGAAATAGATTCTAAGAAAGCTTTTGGACCATTGCAATAATTCCAATTTATTAAATTACAGACAACATTGTTTCACCAAGGGAAAATCAACTACAACAGCCCTGATTGACTTTGCAGACTTTACTGACAATCTATAAAAAAATCTTGTTACAAGTCTCTCCCTAGATCTGTCCAAGGCATTTGATTGCCTAATCCTTGAACTCCTATCATATAAGTTAGACGAATTGGGCATTAAGAGGACATCCAAGTTTGGTTCTAAAGCTATCTCAAAGACTGGAAACAAATAGTAGAAATAAAAGGAGCAAAAAGTGGAGTTACAGAAATAACTAGATGAAGACCTCTGCCTATAAATCAAAGAGTACCCCAGGGGTTTGTATTGTGACCAGTACTGTGTATACTGTTCATAAATGATATACCAGAACATCTGGACAACTTTTGTGCAGTTTTGATGTATACTGATGACACAACCTTGATCTTGAGTGGACATAAAGATGATAAAGTGACACATCTACTGCAATAATTGCCTGCTATTCTTTGTTTGAAACACACCTTGGTTATGGCCTTGTGGTTTAGGGAGGAATCTCATGAAGAAATTTTCAGAGATTATTGATATTACAAAAATGGACCATAAGAGCCTTAGAAGAATTAGGTTTCAAAGAAGGAGGAGCTTTCAGGACCCTAAAGATTATGACAATAGTGAACCTCTACAAAAAAGTCATCAGAATAGACACTTCCTTGAGTGCAATACTGGACATGGAACACGTTACTACCTAGCAGCTCATCATCTCTCCCAATATGAAAAGAAATCCTCCTACATGGGCGTGAAGCTGTACACTTTCTGCCAGAAGAATTTAGATGCCTCACCAATTTTAAAACTTAGCTGTTTAAAATGTGCAAGTTCAGCAACTCTAGAGTTGATGGGACTAGGGGACCTTCCCCTGTATAAAGTGTGATCATGAAGTTGGTACTTCATTGGCCACTTCTTATTGTATCATTTAGATAGTGGTCTCTGTGTAGCAAGCTTTGCTCAGCGTCTCTGAATAAGTAAAGATGGTGCTGACAATTAAGAAAGCAAAAGGAAGGTAATGCGTCATATCAGTATTGCTCAGTCTGATCGAACAAATCGCAGTAGGAGTCCTGTGAATAGTAGGTATTCTCCTGAAGTAATGTGAAGTGATCTAAAAATGGGAGCTTTGCCTGGGTAAATGGGGTTTTAGTGGGTGACAGACCCACTCACTAGCCTTCTTCTGTGAGTGTCGATAGTACATTAATATTTTTCATTAAAAAATAGAATAGATTTTTAAATAGAAAACACTTTGAAACATAAAATAATCTTAAGTAATTTAATTTCTTTTCAGTCCATACTAATAATGTGAATGTAAGTAAAATTTAGTGGCTATTTAATGAAGTAAAATAAAATATGTTTGTTATAAAGTTGGTTTACAATGATTTGTAGCAGTACTACAGAAAACATCTGATTTATCATTGGATCATTTATAAAAATCTTTCAGTTCAGACTAAAAACACATTAAAAAATTTGTTATTTAAAAATTGTTATTGTGCTAATATAAAATATTACCACCTCGTAAGAATAATCAATCGTTATTAAATTTTGCTCCAGGTACTCGCTAACAGAGTAGTATATCTGTTCTATAAAGGGGTCCTTTAAAATCTTTTTGAAGCTATTGTAGCGTTGTTCTTCTTTAATTGGTTTTGGCAGATAGATGTACAGTGTCAAAGTCCTAGCTGAAATAGGATAAGCCGATACACAGGGTGCTGCAAGCAAGAAATTCTTATTCACCGGCCCATCCAAGTTCCTCTGGCTAATCCTGCACGATAATATATTTCCAAAATGTAAATATAATAAGTATGGTGGGGATTTTGAGTTCTTTAAACCACTTTTTGCATGAATCTCTGAAAACCCAATTTAGTAATGTTTGGGATAAGCGATTTTTTAAATTTTGAAAATGTTAGAGCCAGAAGAATTATTCCAAATGACCACCCCATACCTCAGTTGCAAATAATTATAGCCATAACATATAGACATCAGCGCCTCTTGAGTGATAGTATCTGATGTAACTCCCAATGCATAATTTGCTGATCTCAATTTTGCTTAAAGATCCTGGGTATTTTTTCCAATTGAGGTTTTTATTTCACCCAATGTTAGATTTGAATCATGTTTCCAGTAAAAAAATTTCTTTTGTAGGAAAATTAATCAAATTAGATTTTAAAGTATATAATTTCAAGCCAAATGCATTAAGCCAGTCATGGACATTTTGAAAAGTCTCATTTGCGGAAGTCTAAGCTTAGTGAGCTTTTGTCAGATATGGATCTGGTTGCAATTAGCAAACATAAACTTTGGCACAAACACACCAACATTTGTAGAATATGAGCATTCTATGTTTTATTAATAATGTATACAGTTATTTTTATATTAAATGTCCGCCTTGTTTATACTAAAAATATTTATTTAAAACTCGAATAGGTTTTATGATCTGATAATTTTAAGAAAATAAAGCTCACACTAATTTATACTAAATATGGTTAATGATAAGGGTTTTATAGCATGTGAAACTGTGACACCATCCAGTCATTACAAAATTATTTTTTTTCCAGTACACATTCAGACATACCATTCTAATTTTTTGTATTGTCCAAAGCACTAAAAGATAAATATTTCTGAAAGGACGTTTTTGTTTTGTAGCTATTATACACGTTTTCTTCCTTTTCCCCTTTTCATCCTCATTTTGGGTTTGTTTGGTTTTGTCATGGAACTTTTGAGCATGTCAATTCTTATTTGCTTTTGTAATTGCATGAGTTTTTGCAAATTTACATTTATTTTGAAAAATATTTTCATTGCCAATGTTAGCTGAGAAATCTCGTTCTTAAAACCTTTAATTGAGATAAACCATAATTTAAAATATAATGCTTTTTTAAAGAGAATATATGTTGCACATATAGAATTTAAAAATCAATTAGTGTGAAATAAATAGTGACATTAATTAAGAATAAGTTCAATGCATAACAAGTTACATCTCAAATCACAATGTAATGTTTTACATTTTGTAACAAATAAAGAAATAGAATGAAGAACAAGTTTGCTCAGCTGGCCTGACTGGGTTGGTGGTATCAATGGAGGCTAATTTGCGTCTTGTTTCTCTCTCCCCCCCACCCCACCCCTGTCCATGTACTAAAGTCGGAGCCAACCTACTGTTATTGATCGCCAATCCAGGTATGATCCGCACAGAGGTGACGTGTTCGCAGTGCAATGCTCACCTAGGCCATGTGTTCGGCGATGGTCCTCCTCCCTCCCGGAAACGCTTCTGTATCAACAGTGCCTCATTACAGTTCCACCCGGCAGCTGACAATTGAGATAGTACTTAAGAGGGAGAAGATTATTCCTATAACTCAGGCTTTTTATGTAGCGTCAGTTTATCCTATTTTTCTTTTAATATGTCAAATTTTATATACATGCACAGGAAGAAAAATGTTCTTCAAGTAAAACAATGAAGACAAGATTTAGAATAACACCCAAGTTTATACTTTAACCAATTGAAGTCGCATACAATACTGTCTGTTGTCTACAGGCCATATATATTTTTATTTTCCATTTGTAAAAGAATCCAATATAATACAAGTATATTGATGATTTCTGTATAAGAAAATTAAATGTTGAAATCATCACAAGGTAACATCTTGCAGACAAGGGAGCATTCGTGAAAAAAATACTATAGTCGACCCAAGTGGTAAATCGTCGACCCCAAATTACCAATTTTGTGTTTGTGAATGTGTTTCATTTGCCTGATTAGTTTCAAGATAAAGATCTGACTAGTAATAGATATCACAAATGTACTAATTTAAGGAGCATTTCATCAGAATCTGATGTATCATATGATTATTATAGGAATCATTAGAACACATTAGAAGCAGATCAGATCAAAACTCAATGTGTATATGGCTTACAATCATTTTAATTGTGCTGTATTTAAAGATATGAAAAGTAAATACTCAATGAGCACACGTAATTAATAAGTTTTAGGAATTTATTACATAATTCATTATCAGTTACGTTTCATTGAACTTTGGACAAATCAGTTGATGACCCAGATTGTGATGGGATCAGAATTGGTGTGTGACCCACTTATCGATAACACCAGTATTATTATATAACATAGACAAATACTGAGAAATATTTCTTTGCAGAGTACTGTAGTACTAAATAAACATTTATTATTTGGTATATAGTTCACTTTTGAAAATGTAATTCTATAAAAGTATAGGATGGTAAAATCTAATATCTGTACTTAAACTATAGCTTGCAATTAGATACAGTGTTTATTTAGTCACTTATAATGTTTTTGTAACACAATTTAACACTGATGTGTTAATATGTAAATTATTTTGGCTTAAATCATTTTCACTGAAATGTTACATGCTTGTACATAATATATTTTGTTACCTAATGACAGTTTATTTTTCTAAGCATTTTTGTAATTAGAGTTGTAAATGTTTGCATGAAAATATAAATACAGATAGGTTAGTTAGGAAATGAAAAAGATGTGATACATACTAGAAAAGTGAGGATTTATATGGAAACCACATGCCTACAGTAGGGGCCACGAAAGAGTGCAGTTGGTGGCGACGAATAGAATGGAGAGGACCATGTGATGTTGCCACACATGTAGACTGTAGGGCACGACGCTTTGCGGTTACAAGGAAAAACATTATTTAGCAACGTCGCTCAGTCCTCATTGAATGCTCCGAGGTCACGAGCTAATACGCTCCTCCCTCAACTTCACTTTCTGGTGGCCCTACTTTAAATATGACTCTGTCTAAGGAATTTACTTTATTTTTTACATAGGAAAACATTTTTATTCTTAAATTCGTAATAGAATAAGCAAACACATTTATTTGCAAATTTTGCAGTGCCATGTTGTCTCCTATTATTTTAGAAAATTAGTGCTTAGCTTGTATAAACTTAACACTACTAAGATCAATAATTTAGTATGTATTAAAACAACAGTGTTTTCAAGTATAGTAATTTTTTTATTATTTATTTTATCAATAATAGACCAATCTTTTTATATTAAACATTTTTTTATGCTGTTACCATATTGCAAGTTATCTCACTGTTTATTTTGCTCACCAAATCCAATTTTGTAATGAATTTGAATATTTGTGTTACATATTGTTTTTGAAAATATATCCCAGTATTTTGTATACAGAGAACAATACAAGGATGTGTCAAATATTAACTTGTTTTAAAATACATTTATACTAATTTACTACATAATCTCACACCTTAGAAATACATTTTTCTTTCCATCATGTTGGGAACTATTTTGTTCAATCATTGTAAAAGCTCTGGATTTTTTTATCCATTGGAGTACAAATGTATTTACCACTTAATTTTTGTCGAAATATTGGCTTTCAAGGATTTCTTAGCAAAAATCCTTTATGCTAAGCAAACACTTAATAGAGTATTGTCCCAAAAATGTGCCTAAAATTTAAGTTGGCTTCACCCCTTCCTTGTTAAAAAAACTTACAACATTATAATCTGCTCCACAGACATGTGTCCTTCTTGTTCACTACATGTTTTGATTATAATGGGACCTGAGAGAGTTGCTTGAGTTCTGTCTCCTCCATAACAATACTGGCTACTTGCTTATCAGCTGCTTCTAGGTTAATGACCCAGGTAGAACTTATAGAAAATCAATCCCGTTTAAATTTGACACATCTGTGTATTATAGTAAAGTATTACATACTTGGGATGGGTCTGAAAAGTTAAGAAATAATTTTGAAGAAATCATTGGTAGAAAGTGCATTATTCTTTAATTTTGCATATAATGTATATGAAATCTATGTTGTGGATATATGAAAAATGTAAAGTGTGGATTTATTTAATTATGGTAATAATGTTTAGTGATATTTAATATTAAATCTAGTCCAAAGCTTTGTCCTGTTTTGATTAACATTGTAACAAGCTTGTTTCATTTTAAGAATTGTTGTTATTTTATAGATATTTATTTACTATATCTTTAATAATTGAATTTTTTAGTTGGTTTAGGATATTGGGGTTGATTAATATTATTGTGATTTTTTTTTATTCGTTGTTAATTGTGTATTAAATTATGATTTGTGTTGGTGATAATAATAAAGATTCTGAAGAGAAAATGTGTTAATTTATCTTTCTTAAAATGTTTTTCCTATAGTATAGTTTATGAATATTTTTGCCAGTGTATAGTTGTTTACAAAATAGCACTTCTTAAATCATTTGATTTTCAAAAATACTACACACCTGCCCTAGAGTCTAGGTGTAATCCATCAGTAGGAAAACTGTATAACACCTTTAGTTGGATAGCCCTTCTTTGTATTCCATTCTTCTCTCTTTTTTCTGTGGACAAGATATGGCTTTTCAAAGGAGTGTTTTTTACCATGCACTCAGGCATGCAAGTGATCATTTCAGCCTCAAGAAATTCCTGTATTATTGCCATGTGTCCTGAGGAAGTAGGATGTCTTAGGCTCTTCTATCTTCTCACCCTCCTTGATGGGTTCTTCTGATATCCTTTAAGTTTTCCTTTTCAACCCAAGCTGAATTTTTCCAAACTAGTAGCTGATCCAGGATCCTCATTTTCAAGTTTGGTCGCTGAGGTACAGTCTATAGCCAGGGTAAACAGCATAGACTTACTTACCCTCATTATTCCTGTACAGGATATTCCACTCCCTCACTATAGTCTCTGTTTCATTAGCCATGAATGCTGCTCCTTTGGGATTGGTTTTAAGGTCCTGGCTTCTTCAAGGGTTTGCTCATATCTCATAAGCCATGCCATTCTTTTCCTGGCTGCACCACACAACTTAGTGGCCTCCGGGGCAAGTCTTACAACTTTACACCTAAGCCTCTTTGGTTTTCTGGTATTGCATCGTCTTCGGATATATCAACTCATACTGAGTCAGGAGATCCAAGACTTCTACTGGGAAGCCTTTATATCTCCTTTGGTTGTTCTCAATGATCAGGATTGCAAGGGATAGAATGGCCCCATTACTAATCCTTCCACTTTTGATGAACTTTCATCCACATTTTGAGAGCTAATAGAGTCTCTGGATTAGATTTTGGTTTTTTTGCATTACTCATAAATGTTCTCACAAGTAACGGAGAAATAAGTTGCACTCCACTCTACCTGGAGAAGGCTATTTTAAACTGGAGGTAGCCAGGAATCCAGAGTTTGTATATTAGCTATCAAGCTCTCTCTTGACATGCTACCCTCGGACATGTTCTTCCACTTTGGCTTGGAAAACAGGTAAAATAAATCAAGTTGAGAAAACAATAGATGTCAAGTTTTCTGGAAGAAGGTTTTTCTGTTTGATGAAAGTAGAATGAAAAGGAATTGATGATTAATTAATAGGAAAGAAGCCAATAAGTTCAGTTCAGCTTGATTGGTTGTAATGAGAAGTGGATCACGCAGTTTCCAGGTGCACACACACAGAAAAACAGCACTTGATAATTAGAGAAGGTGGCTGTGGTAGTGCTTAGATGTACGAACTTGGCATATATATTGACCAAGTGAAGACTCTGCCATTTTGCACCAAACGATTTAGTTAGTTCAACTTATTTAATCAAATATAATACAGAAATTAATTAATAAAATATTTATGCATATTATTATGCATCTAAATTGCTATTTAGTTGTATTTTGAGTTTAGGTTGCATTAAAACTAAACATTATTTCAAAATGATGCAAATAGTTTTTTTTTCAACGTCTTCATTACAAATTATTTTTTTTTTCTCTTCAGACATATTTAGACTCCAGATCGTGGAGTGAAGACTGACTGTCAGATTTCAGACACTGTAAGCAGAAGATAAAATTGAGCTAAGCTCAATATTTACATTGAATTAACCCTTCCCCATTATAGATATGCAATGAAATGAGATTGATTCTTGTTTTTTTTTAATGTAGAGGGAAAAGTAGGCTCCTATAATATTTATTTGAATCATAAAATCTGTTAACTTTTTTATATAAATAAATAATACAAAAATTTTAATGTACTTGAAATACAATACATGCGCTGGTTACATACCGAGCAGTCCACGCAGAATGTTGAGTTAAGCATTGGCTATGCAGTGATTACAATGTAATTTTTTAATAAGTGATGGAAATGTGAAAGAGTAATTATTTCCTGTGCTTTTAAACCATCTCATTCATTAGCTTCATTCCAGATAAAGAACTTGAACTTTAAGATTAATGTTATTTGGATTTCTTTCCAGTTTATGATGTAGATCTTATTCTTGATGAAGTATGTACTCATTATTTTACTAGTCATAGGCCTATGTGTACTAAAACAAAATTAGACCATGAAACTTCCTGTGTAGATAAAAATGTTGATAATACCAGACTAGGCCTGAACATATTGCAAGTTTGTCTAAGCAAGTGTTACCTCACTAGAATACAAGAATTTCCTAGGAAACAAGAAGTTTAAGCAAACGTCCCACAAAATCCCAAAAAATGTTTTGTAATGTAAATTATTTTATTTTTGACCTATTATTTGAGTCAGATATATGCACAACATTTTTATATATATAAAACACATTGTTTACTTTAGATAAAGTAAAGATAGGTAAAAAGTCATTTCTATTGATGTTTTTAGAAAATTTACAAGTCTTGATTTTTGCCCACTTTAATTGGTGTTACCGGTACTGCTGAGGGGATACTTCTTTAATGTGTTAAGAACTTCAGTTATATAGTGTAAAACAAAGTCTGCTTACATTTCAAACTCTATTTAAAAAGTCAAATTACTCTAAAATGAATATTTATAAAAATAAAACTATATAAACTCATACAAATATAGGTATTTCATTAAAACTCGCAATGAAATAATAATCAAATAATAAATCAATTGGAAATACTAGAGTTTGATGATAGTGATGGTAATTTTAATCGTTTAAAATGGAAGTGATGCAGAGCAAAATTATTTACTTTATTCAACTGAATTAGTTGATTATGTTTGTAAATGTTTGTATTGCCATATTTGACTTTATAATTTTACTATAAGAATTTGTGTACTTACTCTAAGCTACACAATGTAGTCTTTAATTTTTTAAATTAAACATGAATACCTCACTAAAATTAGTATTATGTTGATAGTTAAATCAAACTTTGTATTTAACATACTTATAATTTGTAAATAAAGTTGAATTGCACTATGAAACGATTTATTACTAATTTATCACCTACATTGTTTTTATAAAACACAATAATTAACATTATGGTCAGTTGTATCAGTGTAGTTCTTCAACTCTTACTATATAACTATATTACGGTCATTTAAATTGAGGCAGGTGAAGCCAATTAGGAGCTATCAGGAAGTAAATCTGATCGGTCAGTGTTATGCGGTAACCAGAGAATTCGGTGACAGGTCTTTTACACTACTAATCGTTGACTCAACGACCCTTTCTGAGAAAATAACAAATAATACAGGGTCATTTAGTCTACAGGTCGTTGAGACAACGACCCTATTTTTACATTTAAGATTTTCTACATAGGTTCGTTGTGACAACGACCCAGTAAAATGAATGAAAAGGGTCAATTACTCAACTGGGTTCGTAGCAACAACGCCACTTCTTGCCTGTTTAGTTGAATATTTCAAAAGATGGGTCGTTGTCTCAACGACCCTAAATTATATTAAATGTTTATATTGAGAGAACCAGGTCTTTTACTCAACCAGTCTTTGTGTCAACGGACCAAAATGGAGAAATGTATAAGCAATGTGAAGAAGGGTCTTAGCGACAACAACCCATTTTTCAACTCAATGGATAAAATATAGTAAGAGGGTCGTTGAGACAACGACCTACTTTAAACTGTTCAGAGGTTCTTTTAGTCTACTAGGGTCTATGTGTCAACTGCGTGCAGCCGGACAATGTGGCGAAATGTTGCCTCGCACCAGTCGTACGGCACTGAATGTTGCGCTTGTATTGATGTAGCGTACATTATTCTCTTGCCACTATAAATTTACAAATGTAATAATTTGTTTTGTATTCATTTAAAACTATATTAATATAAACCCCTTTTAGCGGATACAGATATACTTTATAAGCAGTAATGATAACACATTAACACAAGTAAAAGTGATAAAAATGGAATACAAATAAATATTAAAAATGGAAATTTTAACGATAAATAGCAATTCTAAATATCAAGAATATAGATCAAATTAATAATAGTAGATAAAAATGACATATAATTTTGAAAGTAATAAGTAATTTAGCTTATATACAATGAATTATTAAAACGTAAATGTTCATAATTTAAAACTTACACTTTTACGAATTAGTTTGATTCTCTATATAAACTATACAATTCATGCCAAATAAATATATCATTTTATAAAATTAGTTTATTTGTAATATTTAAATGAATGAATAGAGTTTTAGTGCTGTTCACAGCAAAATTATTCTTTTATTTTTCGTTTACTCCTCTTCTAATTTCAATATGTTATTAACTCTATCTATTAATTTATAAATAATTTACTTTGTGGATTGAATAAAGTTGATACTTGAAGTTTAAATGCTTCTAATACCTGCACGGAATATTGATATATAAATGTCCATACACATTTATGCTTATTAATAATGTTTGAGGTGAAAAAGAAGTCATGTTGTACTCTATTATTAATACGGATTCACCAAAATATTTATCTGAAAACTTTCAGTTTTTGGCGGCGAGTGGCGCAAGAGAGACTCGGTCTGGTGCACTAAGTCTCAGAATTCTAATACACAAAACCAAAACCTATAACCATTCCTTCACCGTTACCGCCTGTAGATTATGGAACTCCTTACCAGATCCTGTCAAACAAATTGAGAGCCGAAAACGGTTTGTGGCGGAGCTGAGACGAAAATACCTGGACCGGATGATTGGGGCGGGCGGCGGGGCTGCTCTTTGAATCGTGACTGTGTGAATGGAATACTGTAAGTGTAAGTGTTATAGTTAATTAGCCTTAATTTGCTTTGTTAAGACATATTTTTAAGAGGTTAAATGTAAGAAATACCATATGGTCCTAATTTCGCCTCAATAAAGAAGTGTTTCTTTCTTTCTTTCTTTATACCCGTATTCGACCAGCTTCCCGACTTTCATAATAATTTTAGAAGTACGATTTTCAATCAATATTTTTCTAATTACATTCTCTTTAAATTAGATTATGTTACTTCCCTTGATACACTCGTCGGTTCCATACACAATCACAAAAATGTTAAAATTTGTACGTTTAAAAGTTCTAATTTTGTTTTGTACTTTAATTATTTTATTTTTTACGAATTGAAAAACACTACATATTTAAAGCATGTTTAGCATATTTTATGAAAATGTTTTAAATATAACCAAACCTATAGTATCATGTAAAGAAAATAAGATAGAAAATGGCTAGAAAACGAAAACATCCCCCAATAACATAAAATTTAAAATTATTACCTTTAACTGTTAACTTACCATCTGCAGTTCCCTCGACAATAGTAAAAAGTTGACTAAATAGATAAACATTTAAAATATTTTTGTTTTAATGTTGCAATGTTTAGAAGGAACACGCAAACTCGAGACCAGTTGCCATAAAACTATTGTCAGGTAATGACACCATTTCGAGGAAGGAACCACCTCACCCGAGCCTTTACCTGAGACTACCTCACTGTTAATTCTGTTGTAGTTAAAATATTTGTTCCATTTCATTGATATTTAAACGTTAATTAATTTGAACTATAAAAATCATGCAATGCTAACAAACATCTTTTTACAACTTATACATGAAATTAACAAATCGATTACATGGAATAGTTGACAAGCCAAATATTCTACGTAACAATATACCATATATGACGCCAGGGACTCGCTTATTGGAGGAAGAAAACGTATTATAAGTTTTTAATATTAAAGCTCGTATGCATTAAACAGAGGTAAACATTAATTTAATACTAACAAATGACCGTTATAATTTTCAAAATAGACAAATAGAATAACATGATAATGATGCATTGACTTAAGAGAAAAAAATCCTTCCAGAAGTTCCCTATTTTTAGAGTTAATAATATAATGAAATGGCGGTACCATTACATCAAAATTTTATATAGGCTAAGGTCAGTCTGGTACACATGATGTTTCTTAAATACTCATAGAAATAGTAATACCATTGAAGCATTTATTTGATATTGACTATGTTTAATAAGTCATAAGTTGCACACCTAAAACATGTGGTTTTAACGCACAAACGTCGGAAATTGTTTGCTCCTTAAAATACAAAGTATGACCTCAATATTAGCTTTATATTATAATATGCATCAGATACGTTTGATAACGTACTGTATCGTTGGAACTTAATATTTTAGTGAAATATCCAAATACAAGTTATTGGCATAAGAATGTATATTTAGAATCTCATTGAAAATCGAATGGAAAACTTAAAATGTGTTATGTATACAAAACGTAACACGCGTACGTTCTTATTGGAATTTATTGGAGAGTACATAACAACTCCAGATATCTTAACTACACTGAGGGCAGTTTCCCACTGGGGCATCAAAGAGTAGAGGAAAAGTTTATTGTTTACTCATAAATGTTAAATGCCAATTTAAACGTGTTTTAATTTCTATACGATGAACATTGAGTTCAATAGTGGTGCATGTCACTGTATGAATTGGCTGAGCATTCGCGAAAATCCGTACATTGGTCTTATGTGTCACCATATTGGCAACAAAAAATCATACAATAATAAATTTATAGACCGGCTGAGTACACTCGTGTAAAGTTTTAGTAAATGATGGAGGATTGGTTGGTGATACTTTTGTTACAGTATGAGATCCATCGATACTTTATTTGATCTATCTATATACTTTCATTAAATTTGTATAAGTGGCACTAGCCTAATTTAATTTCAATAAACATTGAATCGCAAAAAGCACTTGCTCCGCCGGGACTCGAACCCGGATCTCTCTTGCCGGGTGAATGTACTACCATTACATCACAGAGCCCTCACTTTTTCCGATTCAATTATTTTGTATTTGGCCGTTTCTTTCAACTTATTATTATTTCAAGGCAGGAGTACGCGTACTACTTGTTACGTAACAGGCTTTGCTGAAGTTGCATGATATATTTCAAGTCTATACATCATTTCATTTTTTAGATATCCTGCGGACAGACAGCCAGATAATCATACAGAAAGGAATTTTTACATCCCCCTGGCATACAGAAGTCATTGTGCCAGTCTAATGAGTGACAGGATACAATGACGCTCAGCCGAAAAGCATGAGTAGACATGCACCAAAATGGAGCTCTTTCTTGTCTAGGTACAAATGAAGTTTCATATAAAATTTAAAGGTTACAAAAATAAGACATCTTTAGAAAAATCTTGCGGATGGATAGGGCACTCGCATTACTATCACGGTTAACCGCAATAGCAATTTAAAAGTGATAGCTATAAAGTCAATGACGATATATAAGTCAATTCATTCTCGAGATATTGTGCGGTCATAAAGACTAACAGAAGTTAAATGTTTCGTCCTTCTCAGTTGAGTGGCTTCGGTACTGTCAATCGGCGGCTTCTGTCATTCGAATTCATTATAGTGTACGTTTGGAATTGCAGTTGTCAAAGTCTACTATTAGTGCTTTAATTTGTTTGCAGCTTTCTCATTTTAACTTTAATTTGAATGTTGGGTAATGTTTGATTAACCATTTAATAATAATTAGAAACTTCAACCTGTTTCCGACAGAAGTAGAAATACAAATGATAAATATTACTAAATTTGAATAAAAACACTAATCTTCCAAATTGTTTATTTTTTGGACGCCTTTCAAAACCAAAGGTTTCATCTTCAGGCAACTCTACAAATAAATATTTACATACTGTTTGTTACAGAGTCGTCCAATTCCAAAACTCGTCATGTCCAAAACATAAAATTTATCAGGAAATGAAAAAAACACCTTACAACATTAATAATTGTAGCATGATGAAATTGATTCTTTTACCTTATTTTTCTATATTTTTGTATTTACTTGTTTCTCCTAATCCTAAAAATATTACAGTTTCAGTTTATTTACAAATTAATAAGAAATGTTGGACATAACGTGATTTGGAACTGTAAATGGGAGTTGACGAGTTTTGGAACTGTTGCCTTTAGTATGAACTGTCACCAATTAGTGAAATTATTAATTTTGGAAGTTCGGGACTAGGGTTACAAAAAATAAGTTGATAATGAATTAATATTGGATTTAATTACACAATATAAAAATTATTTACATTGCTAAGTCCAATTTTTTTTAAATTTTACACTTCGAAAACATTAAGAGAGCAAGTTAAATCAAAAACCTTACTACTCAAAGATTATAAAATGAACTTGTAATAATAATTAATTAAACATTATTTTCAACGCCAAAGTTCATTATATTTTACACTCCTAAAACATTTTCATCATCTTCGCGAATTTCATCTGCATCATCAGCTTCTTCCTCGCTGTCTTCGTGCGCTTGTAGAAGAGCTTCTTGTTCTGACAAAAGTTCTTTGTAGAAAGTTAAGTTTGGATGCAAGTTCCAACCATGTCCATAGTGTTTTGCAAGCAGAGACTTCAAATCATTCAATTTCTCATCTTTCAATAAGACACCTTTATTTATTTTTTCCGGTGAAGTTTGACACCATGATTTTACCTTTTCTACAGATTGACTTGGCTGCTCCCACATCCATATTGTATCCAACCTCGCCTTGAACAAATATAGTTGAGTTACTAGGATTTTTTTGATTTTGATAAAATTATTTTCTTGCTTGGCATGAACTGAAAATGCCAGTTAGCTGGGGTTTTAGCGGTACCCGGTACAGCTGGAGTTTCTCCATGTTTGGGAGTGCCGCATACTAATTTTTTCCAGTCATGTACATCCAGATCTGTACCTAGCTTAAAAACAGTACCAATTTCATCAAACACTTTTTCATATTCTTCAGGGTTGACAATGGTCGATTTGGCCCCTATCTCTCTTTCAATTCGGCCAAAAATCCGATCTGGGGGTATGTAGGAGTGTCCCACAATCGGAAAAATAAGAATCACCTTTGATACTGTGGGGGGCGAATTTTTGGCAAGCCAAGTCCAAACCATCCCTACAACAATGGAATTTTTATTCTGCCCCCCGCAGCCATCTGCAATAAGCTTGATTGTATGTATTCCATCCAAATTTGTATTACATAAGCGATGGTAAATTGCTGATGCGATTTCGCATGATCCTTTAGCGAACTCGTTTTCAAGCCAAATGTAACAAAACGTGTTTTCTTTGGTCTGTTTATCTTTAGACGAACTCTCACAAACAGTGAAGTTGTAATAATACATCTGTCTCAGATAATAAGAGGATTGATCTGGTAATTTAGGCAATACAAGATTTTTTTTGGCAGTCAAATGACAAAACTTTTACTCCTTCAACAGATTTTCGGAGATTGTCAAAAAAAGCTGTAGCCTTGGCTTTGTGTACGGTCAGTTCAGCATTTAATTGTAGTTTTTCTTGTTCATCTGTACTCAATTTTAATCGCTCGTTGTGCATAAGGCAAAAAGAGCACACGTCTGTTGCAGGCGATCCAAAGCCTATGTTGAAATCGGTTTCAAATACTGTTCTAAAGAATTCATATTTAACTTTATTGTCAGGTTCACTTTGTTCATTATACAAGCGGTAAAGTTTAGCAATTGATAAATCACTGCGTAAGTAAAACCGGTGTACATTTTTAGACCTGCAATAGTGTTTTTCTACTGGGTTAATTGATTGTATGAAGGCTCTTACAGCTTCCAGCTTATTGGAGTAAGCCCTAGACCTTGTATCCCATCCTCTTCTATCTACAGGGGTAGTGCCTTGTTCAAAAAATTTCTTACACAAGATCTGAACACGATCTCGACTTACACTGAGTACTTCTAGAAATGTTTTTTTTGCATAATGTACTCTGGTGACAACACCATTCCGCTGTTTGTTTAGGAAATACCTAGTTGTTACCTTCTTTTCTTGCAAGTTTCTTCTGTTTCTTCTGCGATGTGGGGTTTCAACCGTCACAAATTTTAAAATAAATTCATTTTGTACTTGTCGATCTGGATTAGCGTAAAAACTCTCATGCATCCGTCGTATGTCTTGCATCCCGGAGTTCATTGGAGTTCATATGTCCAATGTAATAATGATGAGTTGGACAAAAAAAAACAATTAAAAGAACTGTATCAGAAGGAAAAAAAACATTACAGATATAAAAATTAATGAGGCTAAAATGTTACACAATAATGAATTTATTGCAAATTCTAAAAACAAGTGCAAAGCAGCATGGAAGGTAGTTAGAGAAGAATCTGGTGGAAACAGTAAGAAATCTTGAGTGTCCAATTAAGTCTAATGATTTTAATGACTACTTCATTAATGCACCAACAGAAATGAACATTAACAAACCTATTGATGTCATGGGAGCAACATTACTTGTAAATCAATACTTACATAATAATAATTTAATAATGCAAAATAAAACATTTTTTCTGGCAAGCAATAACTGAACAACAGGTAAAAAAGATTGTCAGTAATTTTAGCACATCTAATAGTGAAGACATATATGGGTTATCAAATAGAATAATCAAAGAAATCATTGATTTTATAATTAAGCCATTGGTTTTTCTTGTTCAATAGAGCCTTAACTGAAGGTGTGTTCCCAGATGTGTTAAAATTTACAAAGGTAATACCAATCTATAAGAAAGGAAAAAAGTCTGATCCATCAAGTTACAGACCAATATCATTAATCCCCGTAATAAGTAATAGTTTTTGAGGCATGTATTAAAGATCAATTATATAATTTTTTTGTTAATAATAATTTGCTTTGTGTTGAACAGTTTGGTTTTTATACCAGGTTTGAATACAATTAAGGCCGTTGAATGTGTTATTAATTATGTTTTTGAACGGTTTTGAAGATAAAATATTGACATGTGCTACTCTGATTGACCTGACCAAAGCTTTTGATTGTGTCTCTCATGAAATATTATTGGAAAAATTGCAATGTTATGGTTTGGGGGGTGTGGAACTTGGCTTAATGACATCCTACTTGTGTAACAGGAAAACAAATGGTATATCAAAATAATGATGGATCTAATTTCAATTAATTAAATCTGGTGTTCCCCAGGGATCTGTATTGGGGACCATTCCTATTTTTAATAGCAATAAAATGATTTCCCAGGTAATATACCATGCAAATCGGTATTATATGCAGATGATACTACTTTAGTTTTGGAGTGGAAAAGACATGAGAAAATTGCAAATAGATCAGAATGTATCAATGAATATTGCAGAGAGCTGGTTTAAAACAAATCATTTAAATATAAATAAAAAAAAGACAGAATCAATTATTTTTTCACTAACTAAATTAACTGAAGCAGAGTCTATTAAACTACTTGGCCTATACTTAGACAGCAGTTTTGAAATGGGATGTACATATAAAATACCTTTGCAAAAAAGCTATCTAAAATCATTTATTTACTAAGAAAACTTAAACTGTGTGTTGGTAGTAGTGATATGTTGATCAATGCGTATTATGCCTTTTTTTCACTCTCAGATTGTATATGGCGTTACTTTATGGGGAAATAGTACTTATATGGAACAAGTTTTTAGATGGCAAAAATATGCTAATACGGACCATAAAAGGACTGGACAATCGTGAATCTTGTTTTCCCATTTTCAAAAGAATTAAAAATAATGACACTCCCATGTTTATATATATATTTCTGTCTAATAAAACGTAAAAGAAAATTTGCATAAATATAAAATTAGATCTGATATACATAACTATAACACAAGAAATAACTATGCCCTAGATTTACTACCTGCTAGACTTACAAAAACAAATAACAGCATATTTTGCATGAAAAAATCGATTATTTAACAAATTGCCTCAATCCGCTCACACTGTCTCTGTTAATAAATTCAAATATTGCTTGAGAAAGTGGTTAAAGGAACAAGTTTTCTACAAGGTTGATGACTATCTAGCTACTGATTATGGTAAATTTAAGGACATCTTTTACTAATTTTTTAATCAAAGCTAAATTCAGATTAGATAGTTAAATGTATGTATTTTAATGAATTTTGATGTAATGTATATAGTCTATTCACTGTTCATTGTTTTAAATTTGATTAGTTTATGTTTTTTTGTGTTTTTAACTGTTGTCTAATTATTTATTCATAAATGTATGTCTTTTAGTCTATTAATAATTTACGTTTTTATTGTTGAAGCTATTACAGTGTAGTTTATATAGTGTTATAACTATTTTATAATGTTTTATATTTGTTTTAATTTTCACTTAAATATAGTGGTTATATAGTATGTCTTTTAATCTATTGATAATCTATGTTTTTAATGTTAAAACTATTACAGTGTACTGTATATAGTGTTGTAGCTATTTATTATGTTATTCTACATTTATTTTTCTATATTTATTTAAACCTTCATTTAAATATAGTAGTTACCAACAACTCAACAAGCAATAAAAAGTAAAAATTATGTTGTATTGATATTGACGAAATCTATTGCATCACTGTATGATTAATGATGAATAAAATCTTGAATCTTGAATCTTGAATCCCCAGCTCCTTACATTTGAATGGTCCGCCTTTATGGTTACAGGTTGGCATTTTTGGTAGATTTTTTGACTTATATCTGAAAAAAAAACCCAATATTTAATATTTTGATAGTATAGCATAACGCAAAAAATACAGCATCAATATTTTAATCATAGATTTTGTGCATCTTAAGATTAAGATTTGTATAGATGCCATTAAACATAAAAATGCTATATGTGATATTCAGAATTTTGCTACAAATGCTTGGTTTAGGGTTTAGCATTGCTTGGTAATTGGTACAACAACAAAGTGAGTTTAAACAAGAGATTCAGAGTTTATAGCCTAGTTCAGCTTATAGGTCAATTAGAGAAAACAGGTACATGATTCTTTAATGTAAGGATCACTACAATAAAAAAGAGGTATTTTAAAACATTGCTCTTGGCAATAATTGAATGAAAAAGTAAATTAAAAACTTGCAGGCTATCAGTAGCCTATAATATCTATAGCCTAGGCTTACTCACCTCTCTCTCTTGGCCCTAATCTTCTTCCAATTTTCTGAAGTTTTCTATCGTTTACGTGCTTTCCCCTTAGGTGCAAGTGTTATAGTGTCTACTTCAAAAACATCATCAGCATCTTCTTCAAGCTCCATCATAAACAAACTAATTAATTAGCGATTTAAACAATAAAATACTTGACAAAAGTCTACTCAAGAATGCAGATTGCAGAACTAACCTAAAACAGGCTCTTGGACACAGCAAGGTAAATAGATGAATATTATCGTTGCAACAACCCAAAATCAGCTGTTATAAAAATTCAGCTGCCCAAATATTACTAAACTAATACTAATTTCAGTTGTAAAACTGTTTTTTTCATGTTAAACTAATAAGTCTAATTTATTTTGGACAAAATGACTATTGGAACTGAATCACTGTGTGAAATGTGAAATTCAATAGGACTTAACGAGTTTTAGTTCAGTAACTGTGAGGTGGACATAACGGATTATGGAACAGTTTTAGCCATGGACTTGACGAGTTTTGGAACTGTACCTGGTTTTCAAAGCGACTTTTAAATAGAAAATAACGACTTTTGGAACTGTTAGACCTCTGAAATGTATTACGAGGGCAACCAACTATCGAAAGGTGCAAAAAAACCAATATCGATTTTTGTGGACATAACGAGTTTTGGAATTGGGCGACTCAATTAATATTAAAATAACATATGGTGTAAAAATAAAAATACAATAATTTTGAATCTTTATGTAATCATCTCCTCAATTTATTCAAAAATTAAACTCTAGTCAAATCTAATTTTTCATACTGGCTGAAATATTTCCAAAAGAGTTTTGTAATTGCATTTTTACACCATATGTTATTTTAATATTAATTGTAACAAACAATATGTAAATATTTATTTTGTGGAGTTGCTTGAAGATAAAACCTTTGGTTTCGAAAGGCCTCGTCCAAAAAATAAACAATTTGGAAAAGTAGTGTTTTTATTAACATTTAGTAATATTTAAAGAATTTTCCAATAATTGCTCCAAGAGTCTTCAATTAGAATGATAGTTACATTATTTCAGTTTATGTAACTGAGTGAAATATATTTTGAATACAAGTAATTGAATACAATTTTGAAACAAGTAATATGAATCATAACAAGGATTTAATGTCTTAAAAATATTTTGTATATTTTATAAATACAACTATTACCAGAATTTAAATTTAGTTCAATTATATACATGTATAATAAACAAAATATTTACATTCAGTACGAATACAAAGTATTTACCCTTATATCAGATGTTAGTACTAAACTCGGTACAGACCTACCGGGCTAGGAGTTGACTGATTGACCCTGTTTCGTTTTAAAGCGCTTGTTTGGGACGGAGGGGCGTTGAGACAACGATCAGTTGAGTAAACGCCCTCGAATGTCTTATTTGAGTTTCGATGCATTATAGGGTCTTTGCGTCAACGACCCCATTTGTAGTTCTAAACATATATTCTTGATATGGGTCGTTGTGACAACGAACCTTTTGAATTAACTTTTAGTTTTCTTAGTAAATCGGGTCATTGTCACATCGCTTCGTAGAGTAAAAGACCCTCTGTTATTTTGTATTTTTTTCAGAAAGAGTCGTTGAGTCAACGATTAGTAGTGTAAAAGACCCAACACTAATATTGCAAATATAAAAATAGGGTCGTTGAGACAACGATTCGTAGAGTAAAAGAGCTGCCCCCAAGAATTCTGCTAGGTGGAGGAAAATTTAATGGGTTTGTAGTGTGGTTGCCCGATCGGGAAATAGAGTACATCACACTATTCAAGAGCACTAAAAGGCAAGAAACTAGTTTTCTTTGTCTAGTAATAAATTGAGGGAAACGCCCCTTGTTGAGGGAGATGGATAGAAATCAAAATTATTTTATAAGCACAAACTCACTTTATTAACCTCCTGAATGGCTTGTAACATTTAAAAATATATAAACTGTAATATTTGTAACAATTACAAAACTGTTAAAAAAGTCTAAATAAATCCTTTTTGATAAAACAAAAATGTACATTATCAATGTAAAACAGAAAGTAATACACATAAATATAACTATTACAAAATATCTTAGGATTAAAATGAGCAAAATGAAAGCAAATTTGTATTTAGCGGTTAAATGTTTTCATTTGGCCTTAATCCATATAAAATGGATTCTCAATAAAAACTTGTTATTTACATCACACAGATTACAATTGAAATGATTGCAAATGCTACATATTAATCACTACGCCCTTAACACTTCTTAGGCCCTCATTAATTTTGTCATTTGCTTTAGTCATGTACAGTTTTTCTTATAAACACATGTAACTTATTGGTTATAAAGAACATAGCTATATAGAAAACAAGTGAATTCCAAATTATCAATATATGTTATGGGCCTGAAGTTATGCGGTAGAAACTAATTATACATAAATGATTTATTTACATTGTTATAAAAATATTTTATAATGTTAAGTTAAAATATAGAAATTTAAAGATTTATACAAAAATATAATATGACAAGATAAACCAAAATTAAGAAAATTAGTAATACTAATACTAATACAATACCTGTACAATCTTAATTTCCATCTCCTTTCAACCATGCTGCTAAGATGTAAAAAAACAAAATTATAATTTGCAGCAAACATCACCGTGATTAACAAACAAACAATAATAAATAATAAAACAAAAAGCATACAACCTAAAAGTTTTCACAAATCACATTTAATAAGAAAGAACAGTAATTAAATAAAATGACAAAATTTGGAATTCTCTTGTAATAAGCACTCTTCATTAACTGTTATTATTGATCTAAGCTAAAGTACTATTTTTGAAATCTAGTATTACAACTAAATTTTTTTATAGCAAATGATGGAAATTAAAACATTTTTGAAAACCTATTTGCTTGATTTACCATCCAGAACTTAATAAAATGTTTAGGTAAAACCAACCTTGAGAGATAATATTACGAGGGCTGTTTTTTTTTCAAGTTCCGTTTGTTTCTCCAAATAACCAGCGTAGTGGCGGGAGGCGGGGCTGCGTGTTGTGCAATTGCGCCGCTCCCCCACTACAACCAACGCCGTTGCCGGCTCCAATCCATCAGTCGTAACCGAGCTACGGGCGAGTAAAGATGGCCGCTACGATCAATTCTCCCGCCAGTTGTGAGTTGCGAAGTGTGATTCGTTTCCTTCAAGCTGAAGGATGTAGTGCTGCTGAAATCCATCGCAGAATGAGCGTTTGTGTATGGTGAACACTGTATGAGTGATAGCGCGATAAGAAAATGGTGTAGGCTATTTGCTGAAGGTCGAACAGACGTCCATGACGAAGGCGGTCAAGGACGCAAGTCGGTCGCTACTGCAAGTTTGGTTGAACGAGTTGACCAAGCGATCCGGGAGAAACGGAGGTTTACAATTGATGAACTTTCTACCGAATTTCCAGCCATTTCAAGGTCTTCCTTGTACAAGATTGTGACCACCGAGCTAGGGTACCGAAAATTGTGTGCCCGTTGGGTACCCAAAATGTTGAGTGAGGATCACAAAACGAAGCGAATGGCGTCAGCCCTAACTTTTCTGACGCGATATGACAACGAGAAAGACAGTTTTTTAAAGTCTATTGTTACTGGGGATGAAACTTGGGTCCTGTATGAAAATCCAGAAACCAAGGAACAATCAAAGCAATGGATGCACACTCACTCCCCTAGCAAGCCCAAAAAATTCAAGCAGACTTTGACCAAAAGGAAAACAATGGCTACAGTGTTTTGGGACCAAAAAGGTGTGCTTCTGGTTGAGTTCATGCAACAGGGAACAACGATAACAAAGGAATCATACTGTGAGACTCTACATCGCCTCCGGAGAGCAATACAAAACAAACGGAGAGGAATGCTGTCATCCGGCGTGGTCCTGATCCACGATAATGCACGACCGCATAGTGCCAATGTCACAAAACAACTTCTGCAAAAGTTCAAATGGGAAGTTTTCGACCATCGACCATCCGCCGTATAGTCCTGACTTGGCGCCCAGTGACTATCACCTCTTTCGAGAAATGAAGGCGTGGTTAGGTGGACGACGCTTCGCTGACAACGAAGAGCTTCAAGCAACTGTAAGGGTCTACCTGAGCTCACTGGCGGCAGACTTCTTCGAGGAGGGTATAGGAAAGCTTGTCTCTCGCTACGACAAGTGCCTCAACATTTTTGGTGACTACGTAGAAAAATAAGTAAGAAATTACGAATCTTTTGGTAATAAAATCATCTTTTTATCTCAATGTGATTATTATTTATGGCCTATCGGAACTTGAAAAAAAAAAACAGCCCTCGTATAATGAAGGAATGTTGAAGGAGTGGTAATAAAGTTATGAAGTAAATTCAAGATAACGATAGTGTCAAGCTATCTATTCATGGGAATAACAGTAGCCTTAACCTATTGTATGATGTAATGTAAATATATTTAAGGTCTTTCTTATATAATTTTAACTTTATTTTGTTGAAATTTCACTAGTGTTAGAAGCATTTACATACTTTTGACTGAACTTGAGGCTCTGTTAAAAACATGATCTACTTTAAGTAAAACTAAATGTACTTTTAAAGCATACGAAGATTTGAATACATTTCCCCCTCCCCCAAAAAAACTAAGATCTTCTAAAAATCAAGAAAATGTATTTTGGTGAATACTTCATAATTTTTTGGATTACATACATGTAGTTTTTTTTGTTCATGGGCTACAACATTATAAAAAACTGTATTCATAACTACAACTTTCCAAAATCTGTACAAACTACTGTATGATATAGTACACCGAGAGCTAAAATAGTTAAAAAAAATTTAGTATGCCAATTAATAAAAGGACCGGCTCTTCTTGAGTGCTACTATTGTTAATGAGTATTTCTACAGTGAATAATAATACATTTAAAATATCAGTGATGTAAAGAGTACAACGTTTCTGGTAAGTAGGCAACAATTCCAATCATAATTATTAAATTATAGCCAATTTATAATGGATATAATAATGTTTGAGATAGCTTCATCTTGAGAATCACAATATTATTGATAACTTTCAATCTTTTTCCTTTTTGTCACCTTATCACCACTAAAGAAATAGATTCTCTCACAATTTCCATATTTTATTTCCATCATTTGAGAAAGACAATCTAAATCTAATCAACACAAAATTTGAATGAAAACTTATCAATACTTATGTGATAACAATAACATGTTGTGTGCTGTAAGATTTAAGCTAAATTTAAGCATCACATGATAGTTTACATTATGAATATTTTTAGCTAATATAAATTATTAAGGTTTTTAGTGGAGGAAGCTAAACTAAATATTTTTCCAAACATGAATAATTAGGATTGATTGCTTATGTTGTCTCTTTGTAAGAGTTTGTAGAAGAATAAATATTTTCATATCTGTATGGTCTTCCATGTAAGGTCGACAGGTCATGAAGTAATCGGTACAATTCCACAGGCCATACAGATAAATGACTCATAAAACAAAGTGGACAATAGAAGTCTCACTAAAATAACTTTATCGGACAACCACTGAATTGAGCAACTAGTGAATCCTACTGATTGGTCCTAGTTACTGACCTCAATTGTCAATTGTCTCTGATGCATATATAAGGAATATGATTATGTTAACAAATCGAGATTCCATGAAACCCTCAACCAATTATAATAGACTTATTTCTTTGACTGGCACATCACAAATAAAATGTGTAAATATCTTAATACAAGATTTATTATAGTCAATCTAAAGTGGTTTGTACAACAGCCCTGTAGTTTGTAGTATCATTAAATTCCTCAAAATAAAATAATTTCATGTATTAACTCTTTGAGTGCCCAAACATTTTATTAATTCTTACATGAAAAGTGCTGTGCAATTCTATTGCAAAATGTAGTTTAAAAAAATTTTACAGTATCTTTATTTTTTTTATATTATTCAAATTTTTCTACCATGCTATTAAGAATTAAATGGGGTTTAAAAGAAATATAAAATTTTCGGCTACAAAAGGCATTGTATTTTTGACTAATTATATAGAAACTGTTAGTACTTTGAGTGTTGATATATTGTATAAACACACATTATAATAATGACTGGCAGGTTACTAACATGTAAACAAGAGTTTTTCTTTTAGTGGGTAAACCCACAGCAGAAACTCTTGTGATAATGGGGAGTCCGTCACTCAGGAGGTCTTGTGAATTTCCTGAAGGTGCATAAAGCATTTTGTTTTTCCCCTGGGCAAGAAGAAAAGTTAATAAAATAATAATAAGAAAACACCAAATGGAAAGAATCAAAAATACACAATAATAAGAAAGTAAGCCAACTGAATCATAAAGTACATAAAGAAAACTGTTGTATAAATAAAATATAAAGCTAGTTTTACAAAAGGAATGAAAAGAAAATGTAAAAAAAGAATAATATAGTGACATACAAAAAATAAACCCCGTGGCTTTCACTATGGAGCCCACAGCTTGACAGATGCAAAAAAAATTAAATTGGGAAAGTCAAAAATAGTTCAAACTGGAAGTAAGAGACAATGTCAAAAATACAATTATTGTAATATATATAAACTAAAATAATCTGTAAAGTAGGCAGGGGAAAACATGACAAAGAAAATAATGATTGATGGTATACTGAAAAGTGGGTATTGGAAAGTATTGAAATAATGAAATAAATTAACTCAATATTGTGGCTTTGCACTAACATTCCTTAGCAACCACTAGTTTTTGTAATATATATTTTTCTACCAGTGCTAATATATGTTCTACAGTCCAATATTAAAATTGTATATGCTTTGGCAAAATAAATAAATATAATACGTGTACCTTTGCATAAAAGATGTACATTTTATATAACAGATCAGAAAACCCCTTGCAAATTGGTCAAGATGGGCTTGCCAGCACGGATGTTACTATATGGCCGTAGAATTAAACCCACATTATGTAGATTAGAAATTTCATCTCTATAAAAATGATTCTTTATTGTAATTTTTATGTTCCAATTATAAGGTAAATAAATAAAGCAATAGCAATAGGTGAGAATCAAGTTCAGCTTAAATCTTAAAGCAAAAGTACTGGAGTATGATATTGATAACAATCCAAAAAGGTATCTATCCATAATGACAGGCACTGCTTTATTCAAGAGGAAAATGCAAAATACTGAGTCCTTACAAATATATACATTGACATGATATAGCATATACACTGTACAAACCTCTTGACTGTGGTAGCCACACAAGAGTCAAGCTATACATCTCTTCGTACATACTAGCTATACAAGGTATGTGCACTCCCATTATCGAACTAAAACGTGTGAGCAACACTCATGCACATTGCAATTCAGCTTCACAAAACATTTTAACGTAGATAAACAAATACAGTACTACTTTCAGTTGAATAGAAAATTAAATATCTCAATGAAAAATAAACTTAATGATTGTTAGTTATCAAATAAAATCCTCTAAATAATCACATACAAACTTTAAAAATACAGTAATCTACATAACTTGTAATATATATGTTGTTTAAAATATACAAAATATAAAATGAAGATAACTATATAACAGTAAATGCATTCAGGCAAATTTAATTGCTTAAAAGCCACTAAAACTGAATTGGTGAAATCTTAATCTAAATGTCAAATGTTATAGTTTATTCAGATACATTATTTTGTATGTACTGACAAACATATAGCTTATTTGTAAAAATATAAAATATGGTTTATAACAAACATAAATTGAATAAAAGTAACAAAATGTAACCTAACCTTGTTATTCACATCATTCAACAACCTATTAGAAACACTAACAAATGTGGGATACGATTTATGATATCTGCATAATATATTAAGTGTTACATAGCATAAATTTCTATTTTTGTCTAAATATGCACGATTCGACAAATACTGCGTCGGTCAACATTCATACACAAAATAGGCACACTGCACAGTCAAAACCAAAAAGAAACTATTCAATAAAAATAAAAACTAAACATATTTACAAAATGTTGAATAAAAGTATTGTGCTTGATTTTAAGTGACTCGTATGTGAGTTAATTCCTTACAGTTTGTATCACAATGTTTTATTATAAATTTATTTGCCAGCATAATTCCAACTCAGGTATTATTAGAATAAAAAAGGAATGCTCAGGGAAGGGATAAACATATTCTTATCTTAAGTTTTGCCAAGATGCTGTGTATTGATTGTTAATTTCTTGAAATTCATTTTTTATGTGTTAACCTACCATTTACAATGGAATTAAGAATTATTTGATCAAGTAATACTTATTCATATCCACTTTTTCAAATTTTCATATTTTATTTCAATTGATAAGAAAAAAAATCAAAGGTAACTACTGATCATATCTATTATTATGCCTCTGAGTATTAGCCATTACCAACCACTACTCAATTTTCCAATTGAAAAATATCATTCTATCATCATCACAGGATTATCAGAATAAGTTTCAGAATTATTGCCTTTTAAACAACAATATATAAAATATTATTAGTTTTATTTAGTGTTCAACACTTGCTATTGATATTTAACATGACCAATAATATAAGTCAGACCCACAAAAACTGTAATATTTATACTTCATAACAAACTAGGTTGATAAAGTTGTTATATAATTTTAACCCATTGTACGCTTTAAGAAGAATACATCTAAGTACCTCAGAACAGTGCATTATTAATTTTAGTTCTTAAAAAGTCGTTAGCATATGTGAGAGAGCTTCTTTGGTGTTTTAGTGTGATGCAAAGTGAAGTGTAGCTCTCGTAACATCCTGCAGCAGTCACAACTAAAGCTTTTGTTTGTTTTGTCAGTCCAGAAGCACACAATGGCTCAACTGTTGCTGTAAGGGAATATACTCATTTGTAACAATCAGTTGCTGTGCACATGCTTAGTTTGTTTTAAACTGATACTCAGCTATTATTGACTGTTGTGCGAGCTAATCTCCTTAAGAAGTGTGTCTTCATTTGTAATTTTATAAAGTTATATTTGACTTGTATTTTTATTGAATTATTTATAAATGTTTGATTTGGATACAAAACAAACGTTTGTAAAATTAATTTTGATCAATTTAAATATTAATATGTTTTTAAATTATCGTTTTAGAGATTGATTTCTTTGGAGCGTACAAAGAATTAAAAGAACAAAATAACAAGTCTTAGAAACCTTTCTAGAATCACATCAAGTCTGATATAACAAGAAATTACACATAGTTTTAAGTGTTTAATTTGTATAATAGTACATATGTTGTTGAGACTGGTTTAGAAGTAATAAGTTTTCTTTTAAACATATTATATTAGTTTGATTACAATGTTTTAAACACAGTAGTTAGCAAATAGCAAATAGATTTCAACGCTTTAAAAAAAATTCTGATTACATTTAAAATAGTTATTGAGATGTAGTATAGTAAAGCTTAACAAATTTCCTAAAAAGTCCATTACTGCATTAACACATTTTGTCACTTAGTTGTAGTGGTCAGCGAATATAAGGCAATTTCAAAGTTATTACAATTTATATTTACTTATTTTTTTACCAATTGTCTTTGACTGAACTCTGGAGAAAGGTGTTGGTTAATACAATGTAAAGGATATGTGTAGCTAAACGTAATTAATTATTAACATCTAGTGCATTTATAATAATTAGTGTACTAATACTAAAAACAATATCAAGATAAAAATATACATTTGGTCAAGGTAAACAAAATTTATCACTGATCACATTAATTGATATATTTGTATTCCAAAGACTGAGGAATTAGATATATTTTTATCTTTTCAAATTAATTTAATTGATCCTTCTTGCATTTTATTATTCGCAAACCACTATCATTTATTAAAACTATATTTTTGTTGTTTTTTTTATATTATGCTAAAGTTTTATTAAACAAGTGTTTCTTTAAAATAAGTGAAGTTTTAAAGTATGACTTTTTAATGCTTGATTAAACTAAGTAGAAAATACATACAAAAAATAATTACATGAAGACAGAAGACGTGTTTCAATATCATAGAATAATATTAAATGGTTGGAGGACGGATCTCACTACAAGAAGCAAATGCTAACATTTCACCATAATACCACCACAACATATCCTTTACAAAAAATGTTTTGGTCCAGTTTAAAAAAAGTATTGTCACCTTCTCATCCATAATTTAACTATATATTATTTTACACCAACCACAAAATATGTCACAGTGGTATCACCTGAAAATTTTATTTCTAATCGTTCTACAAAAATCACAATCACAAAAGTTGTCAGTAATTCTGGAACATTCACATGTTTTGACTTAAGCACCAGTAATAATTTTAATTTGTTCTTTTAATCAAGAGCTGTTATAAATAGATAATTATTCAGAGTAAAAACTATTTTAAGTACCAAAGCGAGACATTACTTTAACAATGTCACCTTGTATTGCTGTACATCCTAACAATTTTTACACCATAATGCGTCAGATATCACGTTTTTATTAAGATTAATCATAAAATTAGCTTTTGCCAACAGACTATTGACAGTGCTGTATTGTGTTATAATTATTTGGATATTGCATAGAGTTTAAAAATAATCTCTTTAAAATTAATTATCAGACTAGAATATAGGCCTAAAGGGCAACTTGAGAACTTAAAAATGTAATTATATATCGCGCATATCAGTCTACGAGAAACGTAATCACATACAAGACGTATTCAAGAGGGGACGTGAGCGGGGCGAGAGGTCCCGTCCCGTCAGTGGCTCTTAGCAGCCTCCTTGGCAGCCATGATCAGGGGGGTGAGACTGGCTAGCGGCCGTGCCAGCTTCAGGAACGGGTGCTGTAACAATCAGAACATCTTCAGGATGTGAGCCTATGAACATGAGCACTGTGATTGCCCAGAGCTAAATCAATAAAACTATTCGGCATCAGTAAAATTATGACAAAAGGCAAGAATGTATTTTCTGAGACAGCTTAATTGTATGTCTAATTTGTAATAAAACTGCTTTATTTTTTATGCTGACATTGTTGTAAGGAAGATTATAAAATATGACATACAATATTGTTGTAGAATGATGGGTAGGTATTTTAATTTTAAACATTTAGGAAAAATAAATTATTAAAATATAAGCAAAATAAATTCTAGATACACGTATTTAATCATTTAACCGGTTATAAAAAAAGAAAAATGAACGGTCTTCTTAATCTATTTTTCAGTAAATCTTCGAAATTTGTTAACTACACAATTGAAATTGAATTTATGAAAGTACTGTAGTTAGAAGGAATACTATGATTTAATTCTAAAACAGCTGTTTTGCTCCTGTAATGTACACTATTCTTATTCATTACAGTACAAGTGCTTCTTGTAAAATTGTTAAATACCACTAAAAATTCAATAAATATATATGATATACTAGCAGTTACCTAATGCTTCACATGCAATTCACAGGTTTTGCACCTGTATGAGCACTTCTGGTTTGAGTCAATTATATTTCCGACACCAATGTTGAGCTTGCCATCTTCATACGATCAAGAAATATGTTAAAAGGTGTATATTTATGGTCATTGTAATTTACCTCGGTCTTACTTATTTTTTTTCTTATTTTTTGTTCCAAAGCTGATTTTATTTTGTTTCCCAATCAAGAAAATATATAACACAGATCAGAGAAGCCTGCTTCTCTCAAAAGAGAACTAAGATGGATATTATATAAATCTTTAAATTTATAATAAGTTTTTTAATATTTTAGAACATTTTGAGCTGAAATTCGTACATTAATTCAAAGAACAGTCCAGCAAACTTTTATCTAGCATAGTTCTAATCGACTGCTTTAAAGGAAGTCTTCGGAATCAAATTCTAACCTTCTTATGTTTTAGGACATTTTCTAAGTTGGGTTAGTACTTACCAAATTGCTGAAATCTAAAACATTGTTAAAAATAAGGTTACTTATTACAAAATTTACTCATTATAAATATAAAGAAATATAAAAAATAAACAATATTTACACAGAACAGTTGATTACATTTGACAGCCTCATTCAATTAACATCTAAAACATTACACAAGTTTTAAAACAAAAATTGGATTTTTTTAAAGACTCGCCAGTGGAGCGTGCGCAGGCCGGATGGATTTTCGAAAAAACAAAAAATTATAGGGCTATTTTCGTTCCAGGAACTGTAAGAATGTCCATGTTAAATTTCAATATAATCGGTTGAATAGTTTATGCATGAAAACAAATAAACAAAGGCACTTTCGTATTTATAATATTATTAGGATTGACTCGCCAAGGTTTATGAGTCTGTGATCAAAGGTCAAATTGTAAACTACTTTGAACATGAAAATCTCTTCTCTGAATCTCAACATGGATTCAGGAAGAATAGATCTACTGTGACAGCGGTTCTGAGTTTGGTTAGCCAGGTCCTAGAGAGCTTCGAGGCTGGTGATTCAACTGCACTTGTTCTGGCCGACTTAAGCAAGGCGTTTGATTGTGTTCCGCATAGTCAACTGCTGGATAAACTGAGAGCCTATGGTGTTGATGGAATGGTTTTACAGGTTTTTAGGTCCTACTTCACAGACAGAAAACAGATCCTGTGCACCGGCGGAGCGCATTCCCAACCTCAAGCAGTGAAATATGGTGTTCCTCAGGGTTCGGTCATTGGCCCAGTCCTATTCCTAATTACAATTAATGACATCAGCCAGCTGGGTGACATGCTTCTGTTTGCGGATGATACCTCCATCTTTGCTCGTGGCGATACACCAGAAAACGCCAGGCTTGCTGCTCTACAAACATTTACCAGCGCAAAGGAATGGTTTGCCGCGAATGGCTTGTGCCTGAACGAGGGGAAAACCCAGGAGATGATGTGCACTCTTTCCAGATCTGACAACAATTTTGGCCTGAGCGAAGTTAAGCTCCTGGGATTTATTCTTGACCCAGGGCTTACATGGAGGAGCCATACGAATAGTGTATGCATCAGACTCTCTAGAGCCCTGCATCTACTGCGGAGACTGAAACCTATGCTGACTAATAAGTATCTTTTGACAGTTTACTTCGCCATGTTCCACAGCCATATCAGCTATGGGCTGCACATATGGGGCCATGCTGCTGGATGTAAGGATATTCTTCTCCTCCAAAAGAAAGCTCTTCGTGTCATCTCGCCTCCAGGGTTTCTGGATAGCTGTAGGCCTATCTTTGTGAGTCTTAAAATTCTCACAGTCTATGGTCAGTACATCCTTTCCTGCCTGACCAATTTAAAACTTAACATCTCAGACTTTGCTGAAAGAAACGAACTCCATACCTACAACACCAGGAAGAAGCACCATCTGGATGTACCTTTTTGTAGGCTTAGTAAGAAGAAGAACTGCTATCCTAGCTTAGCGCTTCGCATGTATAATGCCCTTCCAGATAATCTCAAAGAACTCAACCCTCCTCACTTTGAAACCCAACTTAAAAGCTGGCTATTGTGTAGGCCCTTTTATTCAGTCGGGGAGTTCTTCGATGCACTATCATAAGCCCTGGCGCCATGTAAAAATGTAAATATTGTAAATATTCTAAAATTCATTTTACTTTGACGCTGTCTATCCAGTTGTACTGGTCATCGACTAAGGTGGAGGTAATTAAGGTAGGTAATTAAGGTATTTTCAACCAATTTTCATAAAGCTCTACATTCAAGCTATTTTTTACACCTGTACTTAGGTTATACACACGTTTTAAATACTGCAGGTAATCATACTTTGAAATTTGTGAAAAATAAACCAACTTTAGTATGTAATCATAAGGCAAATAACCATTAATAACCAAATTAGAAGATGTGCTTAAGTAAACAATATCTTTCAATGAGTTTTGAATAACAGTGCAAGTATACCTTAAGCAATTCAGAAGCTGAAGCCCTAATCTCTACTTCAACCTCTAGGCACTGATCTAAGAAATCCTGGAAGATCTGTGATAACTTTTCTTTTTCCTTTATCTCTGGTTTACCATTAGTAGCAATTAAATATAACGCCTGAAAAGAATATACAAAGATTAGTAATTACGTCTAGTTCTGATTTAAAGACTAATATAAAAATCGATTAGATGTAAATGTTTTTATTGTCAGGATTTAACAAGACAAAAATTCATATAAGGACACCAATGTTGTGAATTATTTACATTTTAATAGCTGTTATCCTGTACATGTCAAAAATCAGTACCAAAGGGTTTGTCAGTTAGAGCCAAAACATTATGTTCCAGTAATGAAGACTGTCGGAATTATATTCAAAACCTAGTAAATACATTTGGCAAAATAAAATATCTTTCTAAGTTCATAAAAACCAAATTAGAAACTCTATTCATAAAACTAAAAACTTAAAATGTAAAATTTATAACAACATATTTTCCTGGCTTGTATAAAACAAATAAAATTCTAAGAACTACATACAAAATCCTCAAATCTTCACCAAAAAACAAAAACTTATTTTCCAAAAATACCCAGGCTAGTGTTTAGAAAAACAAAAACTTCAAAATCTTATGGTATCGCCCAAATTGCCATTTGATGGAATTCAAAACTTAGAAAAGTAAAAGAAAAACTTAAGTGTCAACTCTGTAAAAACACGTTTTATAAAAAAAATTCCAATTTGTTTAAAAACAGCAAAACAATGCAAACTATAATTCTAAAAATGTAATTATCAATTAACATGTAACACTTTTACAATAGATTATGTTGGATTGACACCAAACCCACTGCATATAAGAATGAATAGTTATTGTTGTTCTTCTAAATAACAGGACGGCAAATTTGTTTTCCAACACTGCTTTAAGACATCAACAAAACTGTAAAGTGGTATTCACTAAAAAGTAGCAAAAAGTATCTGGAGATTTAAATCAATTTTATTTAGAAAATGTAGATAATTAATGTTACAATATATTTCTGTTTATTTATATTTATATTTTTGTTAAAATAAGTTTTATATATCCTCCTTGAATATATATACATATAATCTTCAATAATAAATCTTCAAATGTTTAAATTAAACAGTTTCTATATTTAGACTTAAGCCGTCTTCAGGAAATTACAAAAATATAAATAGGGCTATAAGAACAAAATAAACATGAAATATCAACACAGAAAATGAAAATTAAGAATGAATTATGTAGAATGGTAAACATATGATTTAATTTTATAAATTCACTTTGTTGACTAAGTCACCTTAAATTTAATCCACTTGGAAATTTTGATTTAGTGTCGAGTTGATGGGCTTGTTCCATGGTTCTAAGACTGTTTGTACTATATATATATAATTGTTTTACTATAAATTTTCCAACAGATAATTTTGTCCAGAAATACTATAAATTACTCCATTTTCTAAATAAAAACATTGCCAGAAGAGAACTACTTTTGCATTTCTCTTTCGTTTTGTTTTTAAAAGGTTGATATTTTTTAATAAATGTATAAAAAATGTGAAGACATTATTGAAAGAATTGGTTCAAATTCTCCTAACTCATATAGACCTAATAACTAAGATTTACTTTCAACAGCACATACTCGAAGAGGGTTTTCATTAAGATATGGTGGTTCTCCTTCAATCATTTCAATAGCCATGATACCCAATGACCAGATATCCACTTTAGGTCCGTATTGTTTCCTGGTCACTACTTCAGGGGCCATCCAGTATGGAGTACCAACCATGGTTGTTCTTTTGGATTGCTCTGGTGAAATCTGAGCACAAAATCCAAAATCCGCTGCAACAGAACAACCGATTCATTATTAATGTAAATAGTACATGAAGTATAATACATTTGTTAGCTTTTACTTTAAATAATATAAAATATTCAACAAACATGTTCTGGCCTGGAACTGTTAGTCTTGTGCTAAAGATGCACTTTTAAATCTGTGTATTTTTATTCTAAACCCTACCATATTCAAATTCTGATTAATAATAACTTTATAACAAAATGACTATGCATAAAAAGTACAGTATGAAAAATGTACAAATGAATGGCATGCTTTTTCTATCTAAAGCGTTTTGATACCACATTCAAATCTTGTTCCATGTTGTTATAATTAAGTTTCTTGGTACATTATTATAAAATTTGATTCCAGCATACAAAGTATTTTATATAAAGATTTAATTTGTGTTCATCAACAAAGACTTGAGCACTTTGAAAAATTAATTATTATATAATCTTGAAAAAAAAAAAATTCCTGCAGTATTTTGACAATAATTAAAGTTAACGCTATTTTTCATGTCAAATCACAGAATGTATGTACTTAAAAGTAATTATGCTGATCAAAGGGGCTGTCGGAATATTGAATAATATGTGTTGTATATGGAGAGCCAGCTAAGGTGTCCTAAACATATACGAGGCATGTTTCTTAAGCAAGTACCATTCTGATATATATATATATAATTTCAATAAACATTGAACCGCAAAAAGTACTTGCTCCGCCGGGAGTCGAACCCGGATCTCTCACTTGCCGGGTGAATGTGGCAATTGCCATTTATACAATTTGATGTAAAAATAAAAGTCGTTTGACAGGTGCCTTCTGATCATATGTTAGTTTGCTTATTTAAACACATATGTGACAGATACGGCCAAATACAAAATAATTGAATCGGAAAAAGTAAGTGCTCTGTGGTGTAATGGTAGCACATTCACCCGGCAAGTGAGAGATCCGGGTTCGACTCCCGGCGGAGCAAGTACTTTTTTCGATTCAATGTTTATTGAAATTAAATAAGGCAATTGCCATTTATACAATTTAATATATATATATATATATATATATATATATATATATATATATGTATATATAAAATTAAGTAAACTTTTTATAACAATTCTATTTTTATATGAAAGTCTGCACTTTTATTTTTTTGGTTACCATCGCCATCAATATTAATGCATGTATTATACTGTATAACCTTTTGTATATTCTTGCCAATAAATATTGCTGCCTAATTATTTAACCCTTCAACGCGTTTTGCCGTACTAGGTACGTCATGACACTTTCACTTGAGATCGCGTTTTGCCGTACTGAGTACGTCATGGAGTAGTCGGTTATTTTTGTAGCTGTAACAGACAACTATCGAATGTTTTCAATGAAAAATGTATACCAATCGAAAGTAGAAGATTCAAACTTTCGATTAATTGAGTCGATATCTCGAAAAATCGATCTTTAGAAAAAATATCTGAGAAATCAGCTGCATTCAAGACGACGTCATTGCCGTGCACCCGATCGTTTTGTCGGCTTACGTTTGTTGTTGTTTACAGTCATTGTTAGTGTGATGGTTATGTTCTACTGACATATTTTTGTGTGTTTTATGTTCCTTTGTTTAGTTATTATTATTAGTTATGCTTAGTATTAGTTTTACAAGCTAACTATATGGTTTTGAAGAAGGAAATCCCGTTTTGACAGGAACAATTTGTTGTGTTTTACAAACATGAGTCGGGAATGTTTTGTAGGTTAGCTAGCTTTTAGGGAAATATTTTTGCATATTTTAGGGAATTTATTTTAAAACTGTTATCGGTTTTGTAAAATATTTTAAAATCAATCGAAAATGAGTAATCTTGAAGGACACCTAGTGGAAAGAGACAGTAAAATTGACAGACTTTTGAACCTTGAATCAGATGAAGATTTCGACGATGGATATGACAATGACTTTGCTCAAGCTGAGTTTGAAGTATTAGACTTAGGACAAAATAGTAATGATGATATTGAAAATAGGCTAGGTGAAAACATTGTAATACAAAATGAGTTCAATGTTGTTGAAAGAGGAGGAGGTGATGCATACCTAAATGTAGGCCTAGGCTTACCTGGTTTTTGAATCATTGTAAAGTTAATAAACTAACCTAAAGTAGGTTAATTTTGTTTAATTTGGCTAATTCTAAACACTAACAACATAATAACAACAAAATAATTATAAACTTTGGTAATTTGCTTATATTATTTATAAAACACAAAATCTCTAAAAAACCGCCAGAAAAATCAACGCAGGAGGGGGTATGACCATGAAAAAAAAAATAACGCGTTGAAGGGTTAACCGTCACTGCAACACGATTATTTTATTGCTATTGTTATGGCACTGACATTCAAGATGGTTTTAATGATGAAAAAACACATGATAGTTCGTGGATAATAATTGGGGTGTTTGGAGGATTATCAAATTGTTCATAGCAAATTAGGTGAGATCTTGAGTTTGTTTTGCCACAGTCATGTGGATGAACATTGTCATACAGCAAAACATGTTTCTCACTAAAAATGTCATAGAGAACACTTCTTGAAACTTAACCCTTCTGGGACTTATTAAAAGTGCTAATATCTATCTGGTTGTATTAACACTTTTTATTTTGAAAAAAAAAGAGTAATGCATGATTTTATATGCAATAGATTAAAAACTAAATAAAACTTGTATTACAACGATAACAACAATAAAATTACAAAAAATCTAATTCACAATGATTTTATTAGCTTTTTACAGTGCTTGTGATTCGTCCGCTAGCGGAACTACAACCATCGAGCAGTGCTCGTGTTTCGTCCAGGAAGGGTTAAGTAACTCTTCTGGTAATAAAGAAATTGAGAAATTCCTGTTCATTTTTACTTTATCATTCACTTTCTGCACGAAATAGTTGGTGATCATTAAAGGCCGTTCACTCCTTTCTTCATTGTGAAAATTCTGTTAGTCATCTTTTCAAGCTCTTACCCCATTTGAATGCCATTTAATGCAGCACTACAATGGCAGAATTTTAAAACACTATTTACTTAAAATACACACCTCGTGCTACGAGAACAATTAGAGCTAACAGTAAAAAAAAATGCAATCCTCTAAATCACTTGTGGAATCTATTCAAAATATTTTCATAAAACTTAAGGTATATCAAAATTGAAAGCCTGAGTTCAAAATTCAAAATTTTTAAATATAAATCTGTGAAGTTTTTAAAATAATTTTTCCATTTCAAAATGGTGGACCAAAACATGACAAAATTGAAATTTTACATAAAACCCAGCATTTTCTAAAATTTTAATACAAAATAGTGAAAATGGCTCACTCTGCAATAAATTCCTTTTAGACTAATAAGTCACATGAACACATTTACTAAATTTTTCCCACCACCAAAAAAATTAATATTTTGAAACAGTTAAAATGGACATATATCAAAATGTAAATGGAAGTGTACAACATATTGCACCTAATTTTAAGTCTTTGAAAATAAATTACAAGTTAAACCATCTGCCTATCTCTAACTGTTTTTCAGTGAAATTAAAAAATGTATGTTAAAAATAAAATGTATTTAGTATTATTGCTGTAGATTATAATTACTTTATTTTCAAACTTAAGTCTGTACCACATAGTATATGGGCTCAACACTTATGCAATAAAACCTTTCAGGGCAAATTCTTTGATCAATGTTAATCCGTTTCGTGGACAAAACAAAAAAGTTTTAAAATATCCCTTATTTGTTTGTTTTAACACTACAATTTAAAAATAAACCTTACAAATACTTCACTCGCCATGAATTTCCTTAAAAAATAAATATTTTTAAAAAGTTAAAATGACTGTAACTAAAAATGTAATAAATTAAGTGGTACATTATGTAGTACCTCATATTAATCGTCTTTGAAAAAGCAAGACATGTAAGGTATGAATTCATGTGAGACAGTTTCTGTGTAAGTATTTAAAAACGGTTTTATCTTATTGAAAAGATATACATTTTCTAATATTAATGCTAGAAATTATTACTATGTATATTAGTATATTTCTTTAAAGTAGGATTATATACCACTGCACATTAATGTCCAATAATAACAACAGCACATACAATTGTTAATTAGTCTATTGTAAAAATGCTGTGTAAAGAATAGGTTTAAAGTAATTCACCCTTCTACTGGCCAGTGACTTATTTTGGGTTCCTCTAGATTTCCTCGGTAATGACCAGTAACTAATTTTAAGTCCTTATGTGATCTCCGCTTCTATGATGTATTTAACCAACAAACCCAAACAATATAATATCTACTTGTTCCAAAATAACTAAACTATCCCAAATAGGTAATAAATTTTCTAACAAACTTTATCACTTGACCTTAGCAACTTGTAAAATAGTTTTATAATTTGCCCAGCAAAGTTGAGAGAAGAGTAAAAATTCTACCTATATCTCCAAGTATCCCATAGGGGATTATGTTTTGTATTATGTATCAATATAAAGCATAATTCTATATATGCTTAGATGCTGTACTATTAGAAAGAATTATTGAATTTGCATAAAAATTGTACCAACGTGAATGCAAAAAACTTTTTACTTTTGATAATCAACCTTTCTTTGCTAGAATTTTTAAGTTTGCACTTGACTAATGCAACACACATTTGGGATTACAGTATTTGATATTGACCTATAAAAAACTGTTACACATTTGTTAGCTTGCTACCTAGTACTACATGTACAATTTATAAATTTTTGCACAGTGTTTCATATTTTATTATTGAGTTATAAATTCTTCATCTTTTGGCTATTTTGGTTTATTCCAAACAAATTTAGGTACACGGGCAGGGAACAATATTTGTGTTTTTTAACTATAATTGCTCAGCAACCATTAAATTACGTAATGATTTTTTTAATGAGTTCTATAGTATATTAGAATAATAATAGTACTAAAAGTACCAATAATAATAATAAAAGTACTATAACAGGGAATAGTTTTATAAATTTTCGTTTTAATACACGAAATGAAATTTCTTTTTATACATAGTAGGTGATTATCTTCCACAAAAGAGGAACAATATATAACAACTCATTGTAACTCACTTAATTTGACACTTCCATCCAATCCGAGAAGAATGTTGTCAGATTTGATGTCCCTGTGGATGACCTGGTTACAATGGAGAAACTCTAGAGCCTGCAACACCTCACGGCAGACTGACGCTATCTGACCCTCGTCCATACAAGTCTCCGTCACAACATCAGTTAGAGAGCCTCCGGGCAGGTACTCCATTACCACCTTGAAATACAAATATTTTGTCAACTAAAGATAATTATGTCATTCATTTGAATATGAATAGTCAGGTACAATATAACTGTTGCTTTAATTATTGAATCATGTAACATTATAATTGTCAAGTTTAACTTTTACAACCATAGGATATTTTTCTACACAATTAGACGAACAGTAACAAGCATCAAAGTAAACAAACACGAGAGATGTGGACATGTATTGTAACCTGTGCCATTATTTTCCAGTTGCTATAAACCATCTGCAGAGTTTTCCCTCATTCAGCATAATGTCATTTAAGCAGCAGTATTGTTTAGCTATGTTAAAGGAAATATAGTCTTTGACGTTAATTTGATCATTTGACTTTTTTCTGCTACTGTTATGACAGTGTTATCTGCAAACATGACAGTGTTATCTGCATACATGACAGTATGGCAAATATCTATAAATTGGTTTGGTAGGTCATTTGTGAGCAGCAGGAATAGGACAGGAGTCACAATAATCCTCGGGGTACACCTCTCTGTACTAGTGTTAAGAGTTGATTTCGCTTTCCTCAGAGTGTTATGAGAAAAACATTAAACTTCCAATAAGTGCTGTATATTATGAAGATAGCTGTTGAACAAGGATATGTACATAAAATGGCTACGTGGTCTAAGGCACTTCTCTCAGATGCAGAAGTTGACCTTGGAGTCACAGGTTCTGGTCTGTGGTAAAAGTGGTGGGAGGGTCCACCTTAAATTAAAGGTGGTTGGCTTGGGTGGAAGTTGTATTTTTGTCTTTACTATTAAAAAAAGAATTAATTGATTTGTGTTATTTTATGTTTTGTAAAGTATTTATTATTAAATAATGGCCATAATAATATATTTTATGAATTGAGAAACCATTCAAACCATAACACCAAACCAAAAAAAACCCTTTTATAAAACTACCATGTCAATGGATTAAATAGGAAGATGAGCTTGTTATTAAATTATATTTAGTATTAGTTATTCTGTGTTTTGTTTAAACTTATAAAATAAAACCTATGACTATTTAAAAAAAGGTTGCTTTAAACACTTTGTTCCCCTTTTAAAACTAAAGTTACTTCCCCTGTGTCAAGATTGATTGTTCATCACGGTCCATCCCCACCCGAATGAACATAAATTCCATTAATCCTGAAAGACCAGTTGATAGAAAGTATTTAAGGTAAGCTGTGATGAAATTTATTAACACCTTCCATCATAGACACTAAGTTCAGGGAGAACTTGACAAACTGAAGATACACAGTTGAAAGTTTTACTGAGTGTCACAGAATGAATGAACACTTGTTAAAAAAACATGAAATCTACTATTCACTTATGCAAAAATAGAAAACAAAGAAAATAACTATTTTTATAAATAATGCTATAGATAAGCACAACTGCCAAAACTATTACTCGGAAAGCCCAGATAAATACCATTAGATTTACACCAAATATTCTTAAAACATGAACATTTGAGTTGGCATTTACCAAGATCACATAATTGGCCCTGTTTCATTCAAGAAAATTAAACGTAACCAATTTGCTCTTTAAGAGGACTCTGAGGCTTTTTATAGGTTGTAAAGAGTTTTGAGGAAGACAGATTGGCTGCCATAGTTTCATGGAATGGCCAACGTGATAGCCTGATGTGGCACCGTATGAATTTTTCCTGTGGAGCCAAAAGAGTAATGTTTGTGAATCAATCACTGAACCTTGAAAATCTACAAGTTCGTATCACTGAAAATAACAGGAAGATGACACAAACCTGAAATGGAGGCCATTTCGAGCAAGAACTCAAAAGAATTTACAGTAAGAAATTGAAATGTTTAATAAATGTAATGCAACTTAACTGTTCCATTCTAAATTTTATTTTTAATAATCATTCAGCCTCATAAAAAAATAACTCCACCTGATAGAATACATTTTTTTTTTTAGTTTTAAGTGTAGGAGGAATCATTGTTAGAAACATCATGTATTTTTTTGTTAACAATGCTTCTAATATGGACTGTTTTGCACCCATAGTTTACTTTTGGTAAAATGTTTAAATAAAAGTAAAAGTTAAAAAAATTTAAAATTGGTAAAATGTTTAAATAAAATTATTAACTTTAAAAAATATTTGAAATTAGCTCTGAATTTAAATATCACGAAAAACCAATGAACATAATGACTTCCAGTTTGTACTGAAATTCTTATTTTTTATACTCTTTCTGAAAAACTATCACAAAGGAGGGGATCATACTTGAAAATTTTGAGTTGGGGACACCTCCTTCTGGGGACAATTATCGACAGTTTGTTATCATCTTTTAAGCCTATCCTCTTTTAAGCTTATTCTGTCTGTCCTCATGAGCCACTGGCCTGTGAGAGGATCTTATTAAACAGGATAAAAGATATATAAATTAACATTTTTTAAATCAATTGAAATATGCCAAAGTAATTTCCATTTGTCCAGGAACACTTCCTGAGTGAGTTTCATTGCTCTGATTTAAACCCTTCAAAACTTAGCAGGGAGTGGCAGACTTTATGATCAGCATGTATTCGTTTCTCTTTGGAGCTTTATGGTGTTTTACTTTATCAAAGATAACTTATGCTTTATATGAGTCACATCAACAAACATGTACACATACACAGCCTGAATATGTTACTAATTATGTTGTGACTCTGCTCGCACAAAAATAGTGACTACCACTTCTAAAAAAAAATATCAAGTATGTGCATAGATGACATTACACAACATTATAGATGACAAAAATATGAGAAGTATACTCACCCACAATTCCTCTCCGACCAGATAGCTGTCAAGGTAGTTGACAACATTATGGTGCTTGTTTTCTCTCATAACTAAAATCTCATTGATAATGAGTTCCTTCTTGGGCTGCTGAGAGAGGTTCATCTGTTTTATCGCCACCTCCATACCTGTAGATGCTTCTATAGCAGTGTACACTGTGCCAGACGCTCTGTAATATTCAACAGTAAAACTATAACACGTAGACACAATACTTTCTTAAAACATTTTTACTGTCTAAATTAAAATTAACTGAAAAAGAACATGTGCAATCACATTTCTTATTGTAAACATTCATTATTCAGAACCTGAAAGGGCCCTCTTAAAAACTTGTTGTTACCCGTCTGTGCGATTGCTCTTGACAGGAAGGTCCCAGAGTCTTGATGCATATGTTTCTCTTGGCCTAAGGAAGAACTGTATTGATTTTGGTGTCAAAAGATTGAAGGGTAGGTGATCTTTTGACACTGTCTATCTGTCCATCCATGTGATAACTGACTTTCACACATTCTTGTTGGGTCTGGTGTATTATCATATCTTTTAACCCATAAGTTGCTGCCTAACTTTGGATTAACATTCATTAATTATTAAAAAATAATAAGGTATATTTTCTCAAAGTTTTTTTTCCACAAGTGAAAAAAAATTTAAACAGAAATTAATGATTTGTATACTTTTATATCACCACAGATCTTTTATTCTTGGCACAGCAGTAGCGTATGTATTCAAACACTTGTAGCATTGAGCAGTACTACCCAACTGCCGCCTCTAACAAAAAACTGGTATGCGCTACAAGGGTTATAATAAAAAAATGTATAACTATATTTCTATGGGAGAACATGAAATTTGTAAAATAGATTATTTGTTAATTTTATTCCATTAAAATGTTTAGTTTCTAGATATGTATTTGTTTTATATGTATTCTTTGTTTTAGTTTACCCTTTGTATTAAAACATAAAATGTTACGGATATGTAAACAGACCTAGTGAACCATTTGGTTAGCAATTGCCACATTTATGTCTCTACATCAATCAGCTGACCATCAGGTGCCTGTAAAATTGATTTTACATTGTATTTTACACATTTTTTTTTAACAAAATGAACATTATTTGACTAAAAACAATGAAATCAGTTTTGAACAGCTGTATTAGTCGATATTTCTGTGATTTTGTACATTTCATTACTTCATCATCATCATCATCTGACGTTTCCGTTATCACGGGTCGTCGTACACAGCCTCCTCCATTTTTGTCTGTCAAATATAATTGTCATTCCAGGTCTCCTCTTCCTCCACCTGCATTTTCTGTAGTCCCCTTCTCTCTATGTCTTTCCACACTTGATCCTCCCATCTTCCTCTCGGTCTTCCTCTTGGTCTTCTTCCTCTTTCCTCCTTCTCCAGTGCTATTCTAGGCATTCTATTATCTCCCATCCTCTTCACAAATATCAAACATAATTAATTGCACAGAAACAACAATGTTTTAGAATATGAGGAATGTCAGAAAACTATCCAACCTGCATTCATATCTTTGTATTGGTGCTATTCTTTGTCATCCGGGCCATGGTATCCTTCGAAGTAGTCCCCTTTTTGATTGAACTACACACCATGGTGAAGAAGCCAGTCACTGTTTGACCAGAAACGTGAGCATTTTCTTCTCAAGGCATCACCCAATGTTTGTACAAATTTTGCTTCATATACATAGACACTGAAATAAACAAGCTGAATTTTAATTTACCTCCTATAATTTTACTGTTGAAGCAACAAACAACTGATACCTCTCAACTGGGACATGTTTGGTGCTCCCAGCTTGTGCATGCGTATCTTTAAAGTAGCTGTGCTCGCTTATGCGTTGATGGATTTCATTGTAAAAAGTATCGTTGGAATTGTCATAAAAATTTACAAGACAACGTAATATTCTTTGTTGATTGTCTGACCTTTAGGAGTAAATTCGTAGTGCACAACAACCTCACAATTAAAAAAAATATTCAGCATCGACTTGACATAGCTCCAACTTTGACGTGCTTTATTTGGCTGTTGCTCACATGGACTCTTGCAGTGTGAAGATTGTTGTTTAGTTTCAGGATCATAACCATAAACCATGACTCATCCAGTAATAATCTTCTTAAGGACATTTTCATCATCACTGACCATTTTCAAGTTGTCAAGAGCGATTTCACAGTGAAGGTTTCTCTGCTCGGTAGTGAGCAATTTCAGAATGAATTCCGCACACACGTGAGTCATTCCCAAAATCTTATTCAAAATTTCCCGAACAGCATTTTTTGGTATTCCAAGACCATTTTCTAGTTCACGAACAGGCTATCTATAATAATCACCTTAAATTGCAAGTCGCACAAGCTTGATGTTTTCCAGAGTTGTTGTCACTGAAGGTTGGCCAGAACAAGGGTCCTTGTCAACAGATGTGCATCCATTTTTAAACTTCTTGTACTATTCTTTTATCAGTGTTGTGCCCATAATTTCATTCCCATAGACCTTCTGCATCATTTCAACTGTCTCTGTATAAATCTTACCGAGATTGAAGCAGAACTTGATGCATATTCATTGATAAGTTGTTTCTGTAATTCTTAACAGTACACAAATGCGACGAACAAAAAACACATAAGACATAAACACACGCTGTGCGTGACCCAAGATTTCCAACCACAAATTACGGTATTTAGATAGTTCATGAGATACTACTAGCTAGTTATGCTCATACCCTGCAGAGGCCACTCAGGCACGAAGATATAAAAGCAGGTCGGATACTTTTCGGACAGACCTCGTATGCAGCAAATATAATTGTCTAGTTTAAAAAGAACAAACTATATTTTGCTTTCTAAAAACATATTACTCGTCAAGAAATACCAAAGAATAAAATGAGCACATTACTAGTAAAACTGTTGAACAATGTTACACTGTATGTAGCAATTAATGCAGGCTTTCGTGTTGTCTGTGTTTTACTATTGTTATCCTGCTTATGGCAACAGTATCTCAAAGGGAGACCAGGAGCAAATCCAGAAGCTTCAAAATTCTGCAATTCGTTTTGTTTTCAAATTGAAACGCTTTGATCATGTTTCTCCTTATCGAGATGCTGTTGGCCTATTGCCGATGGAAACTGTGTGCAAGATACAGACCTGTATTTTAATTCACAAGGTTCTGTCTGACGGAGAGCCACAGTACTTAAGCGGGAGGCTCTCATCCCGGGAGGAGGTTTCAAAATACAGAACCCGTCATGTCACGCACTTGCTACACTTTCCAAAAGTGAACCTGGAATTGGGTAGGAGGAGCTTCTCTTACTTCGGCCCAAAATTGTACAACGACCTCCCAGAAAACCTCAAACTAGTAAAACTAGATTCATTTAGAATAAAAGTAAAGGATTTTTATAAAAATTATCATGTAGTTTAAGTTAGTTCATTATTTAGTTACTGTTAAGTTTAGTGTGTACTTGTTAAATATTGTTTGTTGCACCTACAGTATTTTAAATATTTATAATGATTGACCTAGGCTTGTACTGAGAAACGTTTGGAAATAAAAGGCATTTTTATTTTATTTATTTATTTACATTACGTAATGTGATGGGACGAATCTAGAATGTTTAAATATTGAATTATCCATTCTTAATTATCAAATTTCGAATCATAAAAGCTTTTATATTATCAATACAAAATCATTACCAACACTTTTCCCCCCTTAAACCTTTTAAGAATGTCTTCTAATATAATAAATAATCCAAGCAAACCACTATTTTAAGAGGATTGCAAAGGTTTAGGAAATTAGCTATATTTTAAGAACAAAGTCATACCTTTTACTGTTATTATGTAGATTATGATATATGCTTTCAGAATATATGCCTTTAATCTTTAAAAAATATGGACATATATCACTTATAAAACGTATTTTAAACTTTTCTATTACAACATGTTATGCAATGTGCACAATACAACAACATTACTTGGTGTGTAAACTCTTGTTAATAAACACTGCTATGAAACCCAACTTAATCAATAAAAATGTGAATGTATCATGTGGAAAGATATCTTGAGTTCTATGACTAAGCATCACCATCCATGCGATTTGGCTGAGCATTATTAAAGCTTATCCCTCAGTAAGCTGCTACAATTTTTCTTTTGTCTGCTAGGGAGTTATAAATAAAAATGTCTTCATGTCTCATGAATGAAGTGAGCTATAGAATTGAAATTCTGCATGCAGCTTCAACGAAGCTGCTACATGACACATAGTGTGGTGTACTTCTACCTTGTTTGTATTATGAATGTTTAGTATGCTTATATAAAGATACTTATACTGTCCTTTGTACCATCAAAATAAAAATATAAGTTCTTTATAATACTTCATTCAATTATTATTTATACTAGTGTATGTTACAGGGTTTTAGCTACGATAGCATTTATCACATTTTACAGAACGAGTCAAGAAAATGTGACGATAGCAAGAAAGAACAAACAAACCATAAGATTATAATTTTTTTACAAAAGTTTATAGTGTTAAAAATATTAGTTTTCAATATCACCTAAATATAAAACTCTCACTCTAATAAGTGTATAATTAAATATACCTTTGTTACAAATATGCATTAACAATCAAAAAACATATAAACTACAGGTCACATTTAAATAACACACCAAAAATCTATAGTACTTTCTTCATAAAGACCATCAATAGTAGTAATTCGAGATATTACCAAAAAGGACTAACACTTGTCAGCTCAAGTTGGTGAAGATGAGAAACCCAGTCTGAGTCGTTTAACCCACAGTGTAATCAAGACATATGAGTCAATTCAGCTGGTAGAGGATTAGTTGATGCTTTATTGGGAACTTTTCAAAACATTCCAGAGAAATAAAATTTGGTGCTGATCACAGTTATACAAGGTGTGCTCAAAAAGTAACATTGACCCGTGTTTTTAACGTCACAGATTTTATTAATCTGACTCACATGTTTTTTTTATGTTCTTGTATTGGTAGCCCTCGCTATTTTCCCTTTCAGTTTATCAGGCCACTACAAGTCGCTCACTTTATTGCCCAGTTATAAAATTCAATCCTTATCCAGGAGTGGCTAGAAAGTATGGCATATATTTGATATGTTTACAAGAAAATTATAACTAATAAAAAAGTTAGTACACTTTGTAAATGTTCGAGGAGTGCATTAAAAGTAATTTCACCAAAGTACAGTGTCAGTACGCGAGCGGAGTAACTGCCGTATATGCAGCAGTTGCCAGTTAGAGGGTTAAATCATTAACATGCAAATTCATTATGAAAGAAATTATATAAACAACTCACCCTTGACCGATCTTTTCCATCTTAGCATATTTGCGGTTAGGGTCACCTACGCTAACAATTGTTCTTAGTTTCTCTAGTATCTCGTCATCACTCAATTTCTTCTTTCGTGCCGTGGTACTACTTGTGTTGGTGTTAGTTGTAGTTGTCGTGTTGGTATTGGTGGTGTTGTGGTTCTTGTTTTTGTCCAGCACAGTTGTGGCTGTAGGCGATATTGTTGTTCCATTTGTCGCTCTTATTGACACAACAGGAGGCGTAGGTGTTGGTGTTACTTCTTCTATTGGTTTGGTATACTGTCAAAACAACAAAAATGTGTTAAATCATTTTAAAAACATAACTATAAAAAAACTTATAACTAAGTTTGGCTGTGCCGCTGTCCGACAAACTGTCTGGTTGGAAAACCGTTCACCGCAAACTAACTAATAATACTAAATTTACGGGAATTACAGTAAAATTTACCTTGTTTATTTCTGCGTGTAGACGGATAAACCAAATTATTTATAAACAATAACCAAGTTTTTTGTTTATACGATTACAATGTTTATACGATGCCAGTTTTTGGCACTTTACTACTAAACTGCAAATTGGAAAATTAACTATTGTTAAACCTAACTTTAATCCTAAAATTACATATTCTAAATCAGTACACTTGTATAGTTTCAAAATAGGTGGTAACCTGTATAAAACTTTGATCATGATAGTTTTCTGGTTATGAATGTTCAAAATTGCAGTATGGTTGAAGAGAGCCAAAAATCAGTACCACTTTTCATCCTCGCTAACATAAAAACTTCAATTTAATGTTTGTAAACAATTTGTTTTATATACATAGACACAGGAATAAACAAGTTGAATTTTAATATAACTCCTATAATTTTGCTATTGGAGCAACAAACAACTGATACCTCTCAACTGGGAAATATTTGGTGCTCCAGGTTTGTGCAAACATATCTTTAAAGCGGTCGTGCTTGCTTATGCGTTGACGGATTTTGTTGGAAAAAGTACTGTTGGAAATATCATAAAAATTCCAAAATAGGTGGTATATTGTAAAATTTGTATAACCTATTTAAAACAGCTGATGCCTAATAAAAGACAAAATCTTAATTGCTCCTAGCTTATGCAAGCATACCTATAAAGAGATCATGCTCGCTTATGCCTTGACAGATTTCTTTGAAAAAGGTACAGTTGGAATTGGTAAAAAATGACTAAATAGTTGGTATTCTATGCACTTTTTTATAACAATACCGGTTTTTTTTATTTGACTTTCAACAGACTTGTAAAAGGATTTTGTTAATATTTTATTTTTAAAAAGGTCTCCCAAAGGTTAATGCGATCCTCAAGTTTCATAATTTTATCTTAACAGGTTCAAAAGAAATAATTTTTAAAATAAATAACACATATACACAGATAGATGGAAAACTAAAGGTTTTAGGACATACCTTCATATGGACTTATTTGCTGGTTTTTATGAATACAACAAAATCCCAAAGTATTGGAACACCCTTGTTAATAGACTTTTTTTAAATATGAATTTGTCAAGATAAATAGTTTTAGAAATACATCTGTAAATTTATTACAAGCCATTAGAAATATTTTTTTTATTAGCATAACTTTAAAAATAGCTAAGTTATTAATTCTTTATGAAAATATTACATTTTCCCAAAATTTGCTTGGAATAAAAAGATGTCCTTGAGAGAATGACAAGGATAAAATAATACCTTGAGATAGTTTGTACTCACAATACTCTTGGTCCGCTCTGGACGGGTGGCGACAGGTGGAGGAGGGGGCTCGTCCTCCTGCTCGGAGGTGGCAGGAGTGGGGGGCAGATGTCCCTCCGTGTCGGGGGTTGTAGAGGATGGGGAACTGCTTGACGGCTGACTCAAGCTATGCTGACTATGAGAAGAATCAGAATGATGGGGAGTATGTCGCAAGCTGGGGCACAAGTCCACTGTTGCTGTACATACACAACATTCTCACACAACCATACTTCCAGCTTTGAGATGAGAAAACATACTTAACAAACTAAGACATTAAATAATAATAATAATGTTAATTTGGCATTAAAATATATAATTATTGGAAGCTTAGAAGACACACTATTTAAGAGAAGGTAAGTTATTACCACTTTTCTAACAACATAATTAATATTACTAAGTAGAATAATAGTAGGTACAATAAAAACTAATTGATAAAACAAACCTAAAGTAAAATTATGTCTGTTTTAGTAAGTAGTAAGGCTTATTGTCATGAAAATATTCTACTCATCAATCAAATTTATCACATGGATTTTAATTTTTTAACATTAATTCACTTTATAAACAGATAAAGTTAAAACGTAGATTATGCCTATTCTGTATGATCAACTTTGGAACTCTTGCATATGATTTCTACCATTCAAACTTGGCATGGTGTGTGTCAAATATTTGGCTGCCAGCCAATCTAATCACTTTCATATCTTTTTTTGTCCTAGATACCACAACTTGAAGCTGTCTAGTGAGGCAAAATATAAGTCCTTTCTATTTTCAAATAAAATAACTTACTTACAAAAATATCCAGCTTTTCTACTGAGGTCTTTTTTCCACAAATCACTATATAAATAATGTAGGGAAATAAATGATACTCACCAACCATCTTAGTAGTTGTCAATGTCATGTACTTGGACCCCTTGACTTCTTTACTAGAGTGATCAAACCAGTTGAGGACATCTAGTACTGCCTGAGGGTTCTTCTTCTGCTCCTGCTTGCTGATATTAGAGCTCATGAGGAGCCGGGCCCACGCTTCCGGCATGCCCTGTCATCACACATCATCTTAACATAGTGAACAAGCTGAGGTAATCATTCATGTGTCGTACTTTAGAGAGATAGCCCATTCAAATTTTGTGACAGAATCTTGGCTTGCTTTCGATGTTTTAATACATAAACCTCTCTGGATTTTTGAAGCAAAATAAATTAGTTTAAGAGTTTTTTTTTATTAAATCTAATAATAAAAAAGTTTTAATTTAAAGCTGAACAAAGACAAATATTCTCACCGTTCTATTCTCAATGGGCTAACCTAATTATTAAGACACAGAAGGTTCCATGAAATGAAAACAAAGATATATTTTTTTTCTTTTTGTGCTTTTCAAATAATCTCTTCATTTTAAATATATATTAAATTAAAAACTGGATTTAAACAGTAGAAGAACAATGAATTCAATACTCAATCAATCAATAACAAAAACGACCAAATGCTCAACATTTAATTATAAATAAATATTAATAAAAGACATAATGAAAATTTGGGCTTTACTTATTAATATGATTGCAAAACCACTCAATTATGTAATTCAGGTTTTCACACAGGGTGTCAATAAATTAATCCATTTAACTTTATCAATCAGGTGAACTTTATCGGTACAGTCATATATAACCCTAGAATCATAAATATTTTTCTGTGGAAATAGATCTATTTTAGCCGGTCTGAAAAGGGATTTTAAAGGGTTTTGAGGTATGTTGTTTAAAAAAAGGGATAATTGCTACATATACCATAATTTATTTCAGTATGAAATATAGAACTGTTATAAAGGAAAGTAAATACTTCGCCTGGTAATAAGACATTAGTTAACTTTTTAATTTTAAATTGCCTCAAACAGAAAAAACTGACATGTAACTTTTATTGTTATAATTTTTATTGTTAATTTACATCTGTTTGGTTCCCTGATTCCTATAAAAAATGCAATAAATATAAAACTACTTGAGAATTTTTATTGACAAGCAGTACTTGTTGAACGATTTCATTTTTATAAATTTTAAAGTTGAAATACTGGAATTCTAGCACAAAACATGGTGGTTGACATAAACACACATTAGGATGTTATGCTTTAAAAAACTGACCAGTAACATTTTATAGTACCTGTTACATACAAGTAGATTTAATAAGTGGTTTCAATTTAATAAACTGGATTAACAAACACGAAACTTTGCCCAAACTCTAGTTGATGGTTAAGGAGATTTACATTTATGTTAACTGTTAAAATGCATGTATCCATTTACCATTTAACAATAACAAATTACAGAATAAACATTTTATCTTTTTATGAGTTATCTTTTGTTACTTCACAATATTTTGCTGCTTTACAATATTTTGTTGTTTCACAATTGTATGTCCGCACTGATACTTTTAAATCGCTAATAATATGAAAAACATTACCTTTAAATATTTAATGGCAATACAGGGAATAGTAAGATAAATGTGTATGCCAGATTACAGTATGATTCCTTGAGCTGTTTTAAGAGTTTTGAAATTTATAAGAAAAACGGGTATATAAAAACTAACAAAAGCTTGGGCCATCACACAAGTTATCCAGCCATCAGGACCATTGGTTGAGAACAATTTAAGTGATGAAGTCTGGAAAAATATAGTAAAAAGTTAGCTTGATTCCTGGTTAATATGAATTTGTTGTGTGACAACTTAAATCCTCAATAATACTTTATATTTTAAAATAATTAATAGTGTTGGCATTATTCAACAAATACATTTAACAAAACTATATGGAATTAATTCTTACTCAGGTTATTAAATTTGATATAAATACTTGGCATTTGTACAACATTCTGTGCCAATAAACTGTTCAACTACATCACAGAAACTGAGTTTTGTTTAAAAAATCTATTCATTTCATTATGTATATAGCTCAACTAAGGATGGTACTCACTCAACTAAAAAATTTAAATAGGTTAAATATTTAGCTTCTAGAGCATTACAATTACATCTTCTACTGCTTTATATGATGAACAGACATCCAAAAGTAAATTTTTATTGAATAAACTAGAACCTATTTCTTTTACAAGTTATTCTTTATATTTTAAGATGAATCTGCTATAATATTAATGCACAGGCATTTTATTCAATGAGTTTTCCTATTATAAAATAAACACTGTGCAGACTATTTTGATGTTTCTACAAACTAAACAAGACAATGTTAAGTAAAAACAGTTTCCAAGCAGAAAAAAAGCAAGTGCATCTAAAAGCAAGCACCTCAAGGTAACAAACAATCAAACCTTAATGGTGGGTGAATTATTAAATCCCGTAAAACATAAAACATTTAACAAAAAGTAACCAAAACAATAAAGATTGAAAAGAAACTTCAAACCAAATGTTTATAGTAAAAATGCAAGGAGTCTTAAAAAACACAATGTGTAAAGAAGAAAAAACCTGAAGATAATGAAGAATAGATTCAAACTACTTTCTTACCATAAAATGAGACATTTTTAAACATATGTAACTTACACCTTCATTGGAATGCTATGATAAGAAAGACTGAGGTTACCAGGTCTAAATAGAAGACATTGCCTAAAGGCGTACATACTTATCAACCTACACCCGACAAGTCTATACTGAGTAAGACTAAGTTATTGAGTCTCATTAGAAGAAGTTGTCAAAAAAAGGTATGTCACTTATACCTTTACTGTGACGTTGCCATGCTGAGTAAGACTGATTGAAGTAAGACTCATAAGAAATTCAACATGTATTCTGTGTTTCAGTAATGACATAATTTTTAATACAATTTGCGAACCCTTCCAATAACTTCCTATTGAATTTTCTCAATACTTTAACAGTAAAACAGTTTTACATTTTTCTGAATGTATCTCATCTTGATTAACTTGACTTAATGGTCTATCCAATATAGTTCCTTAAGTAAGTTAACTTATACCAATAGCATATTCAATTTCATCATACTGATTTTTAACCACACATTTAACCCATGACAAACTGGAAAATATGAAAAATCATCTAAACTACAACATTTTAAATAACTGTTCAGCCAATACCTCTCCAAATAACTGAACATATTTACAAAGTTACCTAGAGCTTTCTACTAGATTCTTTAATGCACAAAAGTTATGGTATGGCTCAGGTTGTTGGAGCAAGTGAGCCACCATGGTAATTATGCTTTGAAAGAGAAAGTTGATAGACAAATACTTTCAGTGCAGTTGGAGTGAATTTATGTATAGTTTGTATTCAAAGTGCCACATTTGGTCGTTTTAATATAATAGGTTGAAAAAATAAACAAAACTCTTCGTACAAGTATAAAAAATTCCCAGTTTTGTATTTTTAGATTATCTGTGGCAAGTTATATAATTTTCTTTATTTAAAGTTGATGAACAGGGGTATCTTATAACTTATCATTATACACAACTAGTTGGCTCTGATAGCAATACACACTTCAACACCACAGAAACATCAGAGTTTCAAAAGCTTGCTAAGAAATGGGGATTCACAACATCTACAGTTAGTCCAGTTTCACAGGCAAATGGAGCCACTTAAGCAGTTTTAAAAGTAACCAAAAATGTAATAACAAGAATAAGAAAAATATTGAAATCACTCCTTGTGATTCGTAACACCTTTGGAAAATGGATTTAGTGTCACAGAAAATTGAGAGAATGTACCTTTTAAAGGATATTCAAAGTTCAGACCTGCGCCTTATCTGTCTGAAAGAGAATTGTCGCTATCGCTAAAAGAAAAACTGTGACAAAAGACATGGAGTAAATCTTTATGCCAACTTTAATATGGTGTTTTTGTGTACCTAAGTTGTCAGGGAAAGATTACAAAGGTAGAAAACCCAAGATCTTACATTGTACAGACTGAAAAGAACGTAGAACGGAGAACCTGATTTCTTCTCATACCAGCTCAATACCTGAACTATATACAATAATACCACAGCAGTACCAAAAACACCAGAACCTCATCCTAAAACAACAGCAAGGATTGTACCAGAAACACACCCACACATACCGTGAACCAAACAGCTGAGAGTAGCCAACAGCCTAATCAGGAACCAAGCAACCAACATCATCAGTGTTAACTACAGCACTTTCCTTAACACCCACTTTGAGAAGTTATCCAATGAAGACCAGTTCTGTAAGACTTGTTATCAAACTTGGGACGTTATCGTAGTTTATGAAGATGTTTCCATTTTTAAAGGTGATGTTCTGTAGTCTGAGTCCCTAGAGTAATTTGAATGAACATCTGTCTGTTGTTTACAGACGTCAATAGTACTGTTACAATGAAAACTAGTAATGTTACGCTGTGCTGAATAAAAGTATTTGTGTCTTCAGTAAATATATATATTATGTAGTAACTCACAATTAACGACAACAAAACAAGTTTGTATTCGATTTGCCACCTTTGATCATTAATATATAAGTGGTTGGAGAAAGGTACAAAACTCTTTATAGAAGAGTAGAAAAATAAGTCACTTTTGTGAATTACTCAAAATTTATTCTTAAAAATATGAAATAAAATTCATATTTTTGTTAGGAAGCAGTGTCATGACCCAAAAAAAATCCTAAATAATAATGAAGACTGTCATGACCAGGATCCAATCTACTTCAACTATTGATCTAACCAATCAAGTTAGAAACACAGTTGGTTTTGTTTTATACTGTTGCTCTCCCAGCTCAAACTTTTCAAATTGTAGTTCCTTACATGTGATGCAGGTTTATTCTGACAATTCCATGTAAATTACTGCAATTTTATTTGTGGAGACATTGGAATTGTGTAGCTTAGCAAAACGTTTTACTGGTTGTAATACATCTAAAATTATTTTTTATGACACATAGAGGTAGCATATTACAAACTAAAGTCATTTTTCTTTGCTTAATTTTTTTACTCAGACTTTCTCTTAACATAATTTTGTTCAGTTGAGCTAGCTATGCCTGCTTTAAAATATTGGAATGGCAAGGAATTTTCATCTTGTATTTTGCATTTCATCTAACTTAATATATTGAATGGCTCAGATTGAGTATGTGGAAATTAATTACTGATGCCAGTTGATATTCGAAAAAGAGGCTGAGATGAATACAGCTTCACTTCTTTAATACCTGTGTCCTTTTTAAACAGGTATATTTAGTCCTTCTTAATATCAAATTAAATTCCCTAATTGTTGTAATCCTGAAAACAAAATAAATGGCTAGTTTAAATATTTTGAAACAACTTTTTCTACATTTATTTCAACTTGTTACTTTTAATGAAAAATATTTCTCCATCTATAAATTAAACAACACAAAAAAACATTACAAAAACTTACATAGATACTTTGAATTGGCCCACTTATTAAATCTTTATATTAGAACAAACTACTTGGTAGACCAACCCAATAAGATTATTTATAAAAAGGTAATAAATCCTTATAAAATAATTGAAAATACATTTGATAGTATATTTTGTTAAGTTTCCCTAGTGTGTCTAAAACTTATTCAAATTCTAAAATTTGCCATTTTTATACAAGACGTTTCTTAGAAATGTTTATACAGTATAATATAATAATTAGCAACAATATAAAATATTTCCGAATGATAAATCATATTTTCAGCATTAACTCACACTAATTCCTAAAACACTTATTCGTTAGCAATTTATGTGTAAAAAATGTAAGAGATTTTTAAAAATTTGGTAAAAACCATAAACATTCAATATTTTTACTTCATTGAATTGACTTCATTGAAAAATCTTTAGAAAAAAAGGTTTTACTATCCTTGTTACATTAATAAAATAAAATTAATACACATAAGTTTAATTAATTAGCAAGGCAAATGTACCTGCTAAATGAACACTTTTAAGTTGTAATTAAATGAGTGTTTTGTTAAAAAATAAAATAAAATATATTTATTATATTGTAAAACATACAGTTTAAGTATTATGACTTGAAAAAGATGACATAACACTTATAAAACCTTCATGGGATCAAGCACAGCTATGCTCACTTCTTCCTCATTTAAATGATTCATTGTTATTTACATCTTCAAGATTGAATAGAAGATTAGCCTCTCTATCCAATATATGGAAGGGTTATTGCCACTGAAGCCACAAAGACAAAATCAAATGAAGGCACAAGTAAAAACACGTACAACTTTTCAAGGAGTATTTCTAAAATTTTAAAGAATCAACTTTGATGTCACAGATAATAAAAGGTAAATTATATAAAATCTAGAAACCCGATCTTCATTAACACAGTATGTTACACCAATCTTCCAATTCCAGAAAAATAACAAAGAGCTGTCATGTCTTACTATTACTGTATGCGCCAGTTCCTTGCACTGGTAAATTCACTGTTATACCAATTTCAAGCTTCTAGACTTCTTTATCCCTTTCTTCAATGAAAGATTTACCTTGCATTGGTAAATTCACTGGTATCCCAATTTCAAATCTCTGGATTTCTTTCTCCCTTTCTTCAATCAAAGCTTCATTTTCATTTGACCTTACTCTCCAATTCTTGAAGACAAGCTTGATATAACTGATATGGATTATAAACTACATGAACCGTTTCCATTTCTGCAGCTTGCTGTTAGTTTTCTCTTATAAATTTTAGTTCCACTTAAGAGGACTTATTTATCTCAGTTTTTCACTTTTGTTTGAAACATTTCATATCTGAGGAGATATTAAATGTGTAAGGCAAAATACTACTTGTGATAACATAATTATCTATTTCCAATTTGCTTTAATATTTCTTATTCGTATCAGAAACTTTGCAGTTATTGTTTTTTTTTTCTTATTTATCTTTCCACTGACAGAAAAGAAGTCAGGAAATATCTTTCTATTATAAATACAAGTATTTAATTTTACCACGAAAAGTAAGGTCTCCGTACTGACTCAAGCTGCTTAAATATGACCCTTAACCTAAAAACTAATGTGGTCAACTTTGTCTTCATAGACTAACATTGGTGACACAATTACTTAGTATTTTGACATCAATATAAAAAAAAATCTAGTAGCTGGGTGTTTTCAAATAAATAAAAAATTCTACTTCAAATATGTTTTTCAATTGGAAAGGATGGATTATTTTAAACAAAAATGAAATCTCATAACTATAGCACAAAACCTCTTCTCTTATCTAAACAATTTTGATGTTACCCTTGTATTTTCATTCTCTAAATCTCCTTATCCCGTTGATTAATCCACATTTACCTTTCCAACTTCTGTTTATTCATGATTTAAAGAAATTTATTTAAGCTACATCCTCCCACTATATTGACCATAAAACAAACTTAGAAAGTGAGAATTATTCAAATCTAGACCAGAAAACAGATGAGAATGCTGGAACAGACAATTCACTTAGTATATTTGTTGTGTGAAGAATTTTGTGATTATAAGTATTGACTGATTCTTGATACTTTTAAAGTTAGATCTGTAATGAAAATGTATTGCCATCTGACACAAAAAAAGCATTTCTGAAAAAAAACTTACCAGTTTTTACAACTATTGAAGTTATATAAGACACCTTGAAAAATTAACTCTTAAAATCAATGTTACCAATATTGTGTAGCTTATATAATACAATACAAGATAAATAACCCATTAAACAAATCTACTGAGATTGCAAGCCACAAACAATGTAAGAAACAAAACAAAATATTTGTATGAAGAGACAAACAATATAAATCTATCTAAATAGTTATTACAAAAATTCATGCGCGTTACTTACTTTGATAGGCAGCTTGAAACAAAAAAGAGAACAAAACAATTGACGAATGTGTTGAAAGGCGAGCTAAAGCAGTGTGGAAATGTGCAACTTTCATTTATGACTGATTTCTGGCCTCTTTCTAACTGATCAATGCTATATTAAAAAACACCTTTTCAAAGAGGTTAAAAGAAACGTTAATTGAAATAAGACAGTACAGGTTTTAAAATGAGGATATTTGGGTAAAGGGCTTAATTTTAAGTATAAACAAGAATATAACAATATGTTGTTATTTTTCTTCCTGTACTCCTGAATCCCACTTAACACACAATGAGTAAATCACCAATAATAATTCATATAACAGCAAAAGAAAAGATTCAACACTAACACCATTATATGTTCCAAACTAGAAACATGAAATGAAAAAAATTTAAATCCATTTCTTATAATGCCTGTGAATGGATATCACTAAAATACATTTCCACAAAATATAAAAAGGAATAACTCAAAAATTCTGAAATATTTTATTTAGTTGGTTTTATAACTTCAAGAATATTAACACAAAATTAAAATCTGAACACTAAACAACAAATTGCAAGCTAGGCACTATATTGACCACAACTATTTATATTGGATACAAGATCAAATAAACTGATACAACAGAGTTTTGAAGGACCTGACATAATGTAACTAAGTTATGAAGTTCATCACATTTATGTTGGTAAGTTTTACTGAAAAATCTCACATGATTAACTTTCACAGTATAATCTGTTTGTTTACAAATCTGTTTCTTTTGCATTTTTCTTACTACCATTTTTCATGGCTACCTGAACCAATAATCTAAGAATTTTACTTGTTACTTTGCTGTCCTTTAACTTTTTGACCCCAATTCAACAACGTTCTTTCTTTAACAAAGAGGAACATATACTAAGTGTCAAGTCACTAGGACCTTTCTATCAACACACAGACGGACAGACAGACAACATAATTTTTAAGAACCTGTTGGGTCTTGAATAATGCATGCTACGGCAACATTGTACCATAGTAATGCACTCAGAACATTACACCATGTCACACCTACGCTCATGTAGTAACTAACATCAATCCTGTACATTATGTACATCATGATGCAAATGTTGCTTGAAATATTATTAAATGGATTTTTTTGAATTTATTATAATCATTGAACAATTTTAGTAAACTGTAGTAAAATGATCCCAAGCTCATTTATTTATTTTCGTAAGTTATTTTACTGTATTATGAATGAATAATCTGAGAAGCACTTGCATTTATAAATGATACAGCTTAGATATTGTTAGAAAATTCATGAGGTTAGAAATAAACATAAACATTAAAAACTAATACATAAAAAAGTTTGATGATTATAATACTATTTGCAGGATTTGCAAATTATTTTGGTTACATTTGGAAGTTTATGTCCAGTAATAAGTGAATTTAGATGACCTAATAAGTCAAGGTGGTGTTTGGATTATAAGTAAAGATGGAGGAGTAGTAATTGGGGGCTGAGAATTATAGCCCTACAGCCAAAAAAATCACAATTGTACACAAAACCTGATGGTTATGTTCCTTTCATGAAAATGAAGAAAAATACAGTAAAATGTGTGTTTATTCTTTTGGCACATTTAAAGTCAAGTCCAGGGGAAATAGATCGTGAATATGTAAAATGAGTGTGGGTGTTCAGTGTAGTCTTATTGCCAAAGTCAACTGGCCTTAGAGAGAGTTAGTAATTAAGATGGTGCTATCGGTGTTTGGTTAGAATGATTTCTGTAATTTAAAACATTTTGTTACATCCAAAGAAAATACTGTTTCTAAAAAAGAGAAAATAGAAATAAATTTGATTATTCTACAAGGAGTGGTCGGAATTTGAAGGATAATTTTCGGACATGTCATATAATTAGGCCAAAAGAAAAACCGTTGATAATATGTAAATGAACTTATTAAGCAGGTACAATAGAGATGATTGGAGATTCAGATTCAGACTAAGATTATTTATTTGCCAAAAACACAATTGTTCAAAGGCAATGGTCAAAGTCAATTAATATGGCATACGTTAATAATATTAATACAAACCAACTAAGATTTCATTATTATTCATTTCTGCAATCGTTTAAAAATTCCACAACTTAATAGTATTCCCTACACAGTGGTGAAGATTGCAATGACCACCTAAACTTTTAGTCTCAGATTTAAGAGATGGTATCTTAAAAGTATTGTAGAGGTTTAAACTACTGTAAATTACATGTTTTTTTTTTTTTAACGGATGTTTGGTGGCATGGTATATTAATATTGTCAGTGTTTCGTAACGGATAGGAAAAACAGTGCAATGATTTTGGAAAATCTAAGAATTTTTTTTTTAAAAGGGCGAGTTTCTAAAATATATATTGGAGGAAAAGTCCATAGCTTCTTGAGCTAAAGGAAGTTTCAGGAGTCTCTGGACCAAAAGCCCACTAATGATTCTTATAGCCTTCTTCAGCAGTTTAAAAACGTGAATATTTCTAAAATCCAGTGCTCCCCAGATTGTCACGGTATAAAGCATATGGAGAAATGTGCATCTATAGTATGCTGCAAGCAGGACTCCGTCTATCTGCAAAGCCCATCAGTCTACGAAAAATAAACAGACTACTACTGATAATTCTGGCAGTCAAGTAAATATGACTTGAACATGAAAGTCTCAAACCAAGAAAGAATGACATGTTTCTTATTTATAAAAATTTAGTTTCCTTACAAAGAAAATTATTTGAAAACATGTAATTTTTTTGTATTACATATAGTTCAAAATATATGATTCCCTTAAGTCATAATTCAATAAATAACTCATGTATGAGCCGTAAACATTTCACACTTTTATCTTCAGCTGTATTTATTTAGTCTGATTACAAAACAAAATGTCCTATTTCAAACCCTTATTTTTCTTGTGTAGTAATAAAAAATATTTTGTTCCATTTTTTCGTCTTCAGTAAAATTATCATAAAAGGCTACCAACTTTTATATTTTTTTAAATTCCTGACCAAATATTGATTGCACCACCTTAATTTAACAGCCAGGGAATCTACGGTACAAACAGTTCTAATAACTTACTTATTATTCTGATTGTGTTGGCTAATTGGCAAAGTCAATTCTGAATTCTTAAATTGTCCGAAGTTTGATTTCTCTAATAGTGTCTGTTTTGATTTGTAATGGTACATATGAAAATACTGTAATTGTCTCCTCTGTAATAGCATCTCCCAAATAATTGTAACTGCAACTAATTGAATTACAGCAATTCTCCATATTTTAACTAGACGTGCTTGTTTAATATATTTAAAAAAACAATATATTGAAAACCATACCTTGAAAACCACGTAACCATACAGAGCTGAAAAACTCTTTGACAAGTAATTTGAATATAAAACTCAAAAATAGAGAGGAAATATCACAAAAAGTTGTTTATTCCTTTTAGTTTTACACACAGTTATCTTTTCTTCTTTTTATCAAATTGCATGATTGTAAAGAAAACTCAGTATGGTTTTGAAAAAGACTTCAAGATATGAATTTCAATGTCAAATATATATAGAAATAATTATCATTTTAAACGTCACACTCCGAGTGTTAAAAAACATGCTCTTATAGGAACATTTTTAAATACTATTTTGAGTAAGGAACATAATCACAAGGATTTTAAGTACAATTCAGGAACAACCTGAATATATGTCTAACATCCTAAGTCTAGTCTACTGATGGGGGATGATATTAGACCATGTCTACACATCTACCTACCATTGAGTTGCACATTCCCACACAATAGCGGCACAAGCATAGCAAGCAATCATCACTATGTTCAGCTTACCGTGAATTCTCCAGTCACTGCATCAAATCCGACATGAACAGTGTGTTCAAAATTAGTGGGGTACGAAATGTTAGGTTTTTCCGTTTCTCTTTTCGTTCTTGTTTTGTTTTTCGTTGTCTTCTTTTTTCTCTCATCTGCATCCGGTTCTTTCGGTAGTGGCCGCATGTCTACAGGTAGATTCGGAGCAGAATCACCCCTAAAACATCAATTATAATTATAAATATACACATCAATTCTTTATCAGGGATTAATAATTCTTAAGATTCATTTGATATTGTTTTACTGCTTTATTTGTTTGTAAATAGGATGTTCACATACTAGCAATTTCATAGAAAATTATAGAATGTTCACTTTATTTTCTTCAATCTTAGATATCACCTGAAATCGGGATTCTAGACAGCCTAGATGATTCTAGCAAACACTCCTTACCGATAAAGGCAATCTTGCTGATCAATCAAATCATTCTTTGTGATTTGTTTCGATCAAAGACAAACTTGTAGATCGACAGTGTGCAAAATCTTAGTAATGGATCTCAACTCACTGGGATTTAATTTATTACCTGTTACTGCAAAAGTAAGTTTTAAGCCCCAGAAGGTTTCACTCACTATACCTTCCGGTTGAACCTTCACTGAATAGAGAAAAAACTAATATGGGCAACCCAATGGATTTCTAGGAGTGGGACACCACTAACTGCAAATGCTTGAGGTAAAAGGTAAAATAGGGGTAAAAGAGTTACTAAATAGATCCAGTTTCCTGCAGAGTATGACTGGTGTCAATGAGGCTCCCATAGCCCTAGTAAGTGTTGTTTCATGCAGCAGTCAGATCTGCTGAAGAAACAGGCAGGATACAGGAGATTCCAATTTATAATTATAATAATTTTATTCTCTTTGTTTATATAAAAATTATTGAAGTAAATTAAACAATACTTAAAAGTATTATTCTTCTTGAAAGTAAGTTTTAAAAATACCAAATAAGTATTTCACTGTTTTGTGTGACGTCTGAATGAAAAACAAATACCACAACTAAAAATAAAAGTTTTTCTTCTTCGAATTGGTGCTGATGAAATGCACCATTATATAAATAATTTATTTATTAAATACCTGATTGAACTATCAATAAATAAACATTAGATAAACCCTCCATTAAACAAAATCAAACAAAGGCAAACTCTACAAACTCTTATAAGATATGAAAAACGTGACATCCAGTTAGTTTGATTATTATCCACTAGATTGCAGCACTAATCAGACAGCAATCTTCTACTGGTTTACAACCTAACGGAGCCCAAATGAAGCAATAAATTATTACCGCTTGCAATTACTGGTAAAATTTAGCCTGCGGATATCTATGTAACACCATGCTTATAAGTTATTGCTGCGTCACGTGTGACCACAAGCACGAAGGATGCCAAGCAGTCCACCTAAAATCTATAAATCTTACTGTATTTGTATATACATATTTAAAAGGTCTAGTATCACTAGTATTACAATTAAGAATAGTGAACTGATGAGGAAATAAATTTGTTTCATTACCTTTGTGTTAATGGCAGTTTATATAAAACTATACGTATTAAAAAATTAAATGTTCTTTCCAAAACATCAACGTCAACACAGATGTAATTCAAGAAACAAAATACACTGATATTTAAAAAAATAAAAATAACAATGTACATCATGTTTTTAAATAACCTTCCAAATAGCATTAAGAACTTGAGCTGTTTAATATTCTTTGTTTGATTTGTTAAGGACATTTACCATAGTTATTTATAAAAGTATAACACAATATTTCGAATTTAAATCTACCTACTCCTCAGGCATAAAGTAGGATACATAAATATGGACAAAAAACTTAAAAAATAAAAGTTTATCAATCTTTAAGTGGCAGTCCATTGCTGCACTTTTTATAATTTTTTTTAGTTTTATTTTGCATGTTTATGTATGGGGGTTTTCCAACCTCTGAAGAGCAGGGTAGAGTTCAATCCTCAAAATGACACGTTTTCCTATAATTATTTTTAATGTATCTAAAAAACTAACAATTTGGTGTAAGTCTTTCATGTTATTCTTTGGAATAATTGTGTACTGTGATAAATCAGAATGATTAGGTAATTATTATAAAATTAGTATATACAATGATATAAATACCTGACCATAGCCAAATAAATTCAGACTAGTTTCCCTTAATACAGCTTACAGATCAAGTTTCTCCAAAGAAAGCTATATGGGGACCCAGTTTTTAATATTTATTCCAAAAAATGTTAGAGAGGTAATCAATCAAATGTAAAAAAATCTTTTGAAATAGTATTTCATGAATGGAGCAGTCTACTTTCTACCATTATTAAAAGAATTAATTGAGTACTACAATTCATATAATAATAAGTAATGCTTTATCCACATTTGTAATAAATTCTATGTATAATTTTATAAAATTAAAATAGCAAGCAATTATTTTAATTCAACTTTAGATTTTGTACTTATAGGACATGTAAAATTGTGTTCATAAATTGACATGCAGGCCTAAGTTATTTATATCAACTCACTACACACAATTTACTTCTTTGACATATATCATGCAAATAGTATTCCTACAAGACAAAAACGATTAATCGATAACATTGTAACAAATATAGATAAAAATTGTTTTAAAAGCAGTCTATGGAATTATCAGATATCTGACCATGGCATAATTTATTTTAAGTTCTGTGTAGCGTCAATGCCTTCTCAGGTAAAACATATTTCTTTTAGGAAATCCAAAGAAACTGACTTTAATTTGTTTGTCCAACACTTGTCTAAGTGTGATTGGCATGATCTTTATAAAATTGATGACTCAAATGTTGCTTTTGAATTTTTTGTAAATAATCTTAAGACTTTATATGATTTTTTTTGTCCAAGAGTTCAGAAAACTATTAAGGTTCAAAGCCACAAGAAAGCTGTTAACTCCAAATGGTTTGATGAGACCTGTCATAAAATGAGAAATATTGTTAATACACTGAGGGATATGTTAAAAATACCTACCTATAGGAACAATGCTGCCTTAAAAAACTGTTACAACGTACAAAGGAGAATGTACAGGGAAAAAATCAAAGATGCTAAGATAAATTGTAATGATGAATTTATTAATAATGCTAGTAATAAGTGTTTAGCGGCATGGAATGTTATAAAGTCGGAATCAGGTAACCATTTTCAGAAGGATAATCTGCTGCCATTGATAACGCCAGAACAATTTAATGATCATTACATTAATATTGGTGAAGGTATATTGCTTAAGCAACAAACAATGAGTAATAGTAGTATTAGTTATGATGAGTTTCTTAAAAAAGCTAAAAATTCACCTGTAAATTTTCTCTGGAAAAATGTTAATGAGCAGCAAGTTTTTGCAGTTGTTAAAGCTTCGAAATCATCTAACTGTGAGGATATTTTTGGATTCTCAAACAAAATAATAAAATTAATTGTTCCTTTCATAATTAAGCCTTTAACATATGTAATTAACCTTAGTTTGTCTTTCTCACATTTTCCTGATTGTCTGAAAATATCAAAAAGTATACCACTGTTTAAAAAGGGTGACAGAACATGCATAGATAATTATAGAACAATAACAATTGTATCAGTGTTTTCTAAAATTTTGGAGACTTGCGCTAAGGAACAGATTTTAGAATTTCTGGATGTAAATAAAATTTTATCAAGTAGCCAATTTGGTTTTAGGCCAGGCTACTCTACTGTGAAGGCACTGGATGAGGTTGTCTCTCAGATTCTGTCAGGTTTTGAGGCCCATGAATATTTGGGCATGACTCTGTTGGACCTGAGCAGGGCCTTTGACAGTATTTCACATGACATCTTGTTAAATAAATTAGAATATTATGGGATCCGCAACGATCAGTTAAGTTTCTTCAGGACCTATTTGTGTGGTAGACTACATATGGTTTGTGTTGGAGATCAATATTCATCTCGAAAAGAGGTTCTTGCTGGGGTCCCACAGGGTTCTGTCCTTGGCCCCCTTCTGTTTATATTATACATGAACGATTTGCCAATCAGTCTAAGCTGTAAGACAATATTATATGCAGATGACACATCTTTAATTGTAAAAGACAACTATTTAGCTAGCGTTTTAAGTGACACAAACAGAGTAGTTAATAAGGCTAGTCTATGGTTTGAGTCAAATCTTTTAAGAATTAATGAAAGTAAGACTGAACTCATACTATTTTCATTGAGAAATTTTGAAATAGAGGATGACATTTCCAAACCAGTAAAGCTTCTTGGTGTCTCGTTAGATCACAAACTTGTTTGGGATGAACATACTAATAATTTAATATCAAAACTGTCAAGAGTGTGTTTCTTACTAAAAAAATTAAAGTCCTGTGTTAGTAAGGAGTTAATGAAGACTGCATATTTTAGTTTTTTTCACTCACATTTATTGTATGCCAATATGTTATGGGGAAATAGTGTGGGTGCTGACAGAATTTTTATATGGCAGAAAAGAGCTTTAAGAATCATGTTTGGATTAGGCTACAGGGAAAGTTACAGAAATTACTTTACCAGCTACAATATAATGACTGTTCCTTGCATTTTTATATTTCAGAACTTTAATTTATGTCAGAGAAAATGTTACTAACTTTATTAAATTTACAGATGTACATAATTATCACACTAGACATGCCAAAGATTTAGTTTTACCTGTTGTAAGGTTGGAAAAATATGCTAAGAGCCATAAATATCTACAGATACAATTTTTTAATAAGTTACCAGAAGCATGGAGATTGTCAAACATTAAAGAGTTTAAAACAAAAGTGGCTAAATGGATGATAAGCCAAGCTTTTTATTCAGTAGAAGAATTCTTAAACTCATAGAAATTTTATTTAAATAGGATATATTTATATATTTATTTGTCAGTTGGGCTAAGTTTTACTGTTTGTTTTAACTTAATTAATTTGTAAAGTGGTATTCGCTGAGAACTGTATTTATGTCTATATATACTGACTTTGTCCAATCTGTAAAGATAAATGACAATAAAAATGATTCTGATTCTGACATTTCTCATTTGTATAAACATTTATACAAAAAGATGAATAAAAATGTGTTGACTTGACTTTTACACAATACTAGCAGTTGCCCGTGGCTTCGCACGCAATTTCCCGTTGAAAAACAGTACACTATATTCACGTATTCTTTTTCTATCACATTCTAAACATTGCTGAGATAATTGATCGTTCCTTCGTAAGCCTCTTAGGCGCACTATGAAGGTATGTACCATATTTCCTGCCTCTATCTTTTGTAGTTTTTGCTAGGTGTTGATAAGTTATTCAGAACAATTAATTTATATGGATGAATCTCGATAAACTAATTAGGTTATAAAGAATCAAATTCAGCCTGTTAAAATTAATTTTCTGCTAAGATATTTCCAGTTTTATTGAGGAGTGTGCCTTCAAGAAAATGTATCAACGAAAACCAATTTCGATCATAAAGCGTCTTCTTTTGGTTCTTTTCATTCACCTTCGATCTAACCAAATTCGATTACCTTATGTGCAAACATTCACGGATTTGTACAATGAGGTTGTTTTCATAATAGCGTTTAATATATAGTTTAATAGTATTTTCATTGCATTAGATAGTTTATTGATCATTGGTGCAATCTAAATTTAAAATTAGGCAGTGACATCTTCTATGTAACCTGCATTACATTACTGATCAAGCACTTTACAATAACAATTTTCTAAATTTTAAATGTAAACAAATGTTTCTGCCTCTTTGATGAACTTCAGCTGAAAGTATTAACAGCTGTTAAGTATCAGTTCGCTTTGTATTACGTGTCGTAGCGCAGTATGTCGGATCCAATATAAAACACTCCAACATCAACAACAATTTATAATTAAAAAATTAATTTAAATAGTTTATTTAATTAATTGGACCAAATTGTGAATCTAAACCATTCTAGAATTCCATTGAAAACACACACAAAATTTCATCAAAATCGGACCATTCATTTAGGAGTTCAGTCACATACACACAAACACAAGAAATATATAAATATAAATATATATATATATATATATATATATATATATATATAAAGATAATAATCTTTGATTTATTATTGATGGAATTAATAAATCAAGAATATTATTTAATAAAGATTAAAATCTTTAGAAATGAATCAAAATTCAAAAATGTATTTAACACCTAAGGCTAACTGAAAATCACTATACTGCATTACATATATAGCACTATTACATATAGTAATTTTGTATAATTGTGAGTCATTTATCAGTATTCAACTGATAGGATAGGTGAGCATGAACTATTAACCATAATCAGTGAGTCACTGATACTCAGTATAACTATAATGTAACTGCAGTACTTCAAGTCCACGTCATTGTCAATATGTTTGCTTTGTGACAGTGTAAAGATTTGGATTATCTTACTCCACATATTGTTTTTATCTTCTTAACACCCAGGATTATAACTATTGAATCTTAGCTCGAAAATACGCAATTACTTCACATTGTAGTTTTATTTATCTTTTTCAATGTTCACAACCAATTGTAGTTTATTCAAAAATTATATATATATATATATATATATATATATATATATATAAAACATTAAATTGTTAAAGTTGGTTGGTATTGAAAATAAAATACATCTAAAGGAGTATCAGTTCTTCGTTATTAAACACTTTGACAGATTCTTCAGGATGAAAATGTTAGTATAGGCAAAAACAGTCTCTAAAAATAGACAACATTCCCCCAATGGTATTTTTGGAGTATAGAAGAGGGGAACTGATAAAAATAAATATAATTTGTTCCCTCTAACTGTAACACAGAAAAATGTACTCTGCTTTTGAATAAATACTCAGATTGCTATATTTACCTAAACACCTCTGTTTAATAAATGTATAGTAACAAAAGTTAATGATTACAACAAAATCAAGCCAATCAGAAAAGTATTTGCAAATTTAATTTAAATAGAATTTAAAAATACATAACACTTATTCTTTAAACAGGCAATGCTATTTAAAATCATAGGATATCATGACAAATTTATATGGATCCAAGTGTCCAACACTGTAATGTAAATAACTTTGCTCCATTTATCCTCAGACAATAGTAACTTCACAAAACTGAATGATTGATTTGATATTTTACTACTCATATTTAATAATCATTTTAAAGATATTATATTTGTCCACTATTAACCTTCAAACATTAATTTACAATAAGGTTTATTAAATTTTGATTTATTATTAATGAAACATTGCATATTATATTGCTTTTCATGTTCTTATATTCACCTACCTTATAAGATTCAGCATAACACTTCTTGAAATATTATTGACTTTTTTTACTTAATAGAGCAGTAAATACTGGTGACCATGATGAAATGTTTCTACTGAGGACAAGTGGAATGCTGAGTTGTCACTAGATGTGCAACATGACACAATAAAGCTGAATCTACTATATGAAGTTAGCAGTATAATTCCCAAGGAAGTTGGTCTGATAACCACAGATAACATTCTTCCTTTCCATATCCTTCCCCCTGCATTCTTATAGTTAAAAAGACAGTATTAACTGAGTTATATAATTACCATTTGTTAACACTGGCAAGAGGAGAATATGTGCTTTAGGAACTGGATTAATACAGCACAACTTTTAAAGAGAGGGTATAAATTTTTAGAGTTCTAAGAAGAAAGTACAAAAGGTAAGCATTTTTAATTGTTATAAATTAAGTAAAAAATAAATTACATTTTACTTTTAGGGTATGTCCATGTAAAACAGGACAAAAATGTTAAAAAAATATTTTTATGAAATAACCTAGGTTTGAATGTTTTCAGATAAAGATTATTCTGAGCAATGTTGACAGCATTAGCTTTTTAGAGGAAAAAATTTTATTTTTGTTGGTATTTTGTGTTTAGTTAACACCTGTTAGCAGAGTTCATTGATGGTGTTTGTAAGTCTCACATTCTCAATTTTAATAACTGATTATACATTAATCTAGAAAGGTGGCCAGTACCAAGAAGCCATCTTTGGAACAAAAGCTAACTAAAATTATGCTTTTTTTAAATTTAGGTTAAGAATTGTTCTTTCTATTAGGTTATCTTTTAAACCTTACTTCATGTAACGTGAGTTACCAAAATTACAGATTTTTCATGTAATACACAACCAATAACAATAATAAAACAGATTCTATTGAAGAAAAACTATTACAAGTATGGTACTATTTTTTTAAATTTTTTTAATTTGTTTCATTTGCAGGAATTTCATATAAGTTTTTCTGTAACGTGAGTTACTGTAAAGATTGTTTATTCATAGCACTTTAAACATTGTTTATTACAGGGTGGAAAAAAAAGTATGGAAACGCTTTCACTAATTTTGTATGGCTTCACTTATACAAATTAAATTTTTGTACATCACCACACTTGTATTAAGAACCTAGTTTTTGAGACAGTGGGGACATTTTATCTTTTCAGGGGGACGGCCCGTGAGGAGTCGGACGAAAATCTTAAATGTAAGCATAGGCCGAGTTTGGTATCAAATTAAAGGTCTAGTAAAGAGAAACTCAGTACCGCAAACCGCACTTAAAAAAAGGTTGACCCTATCCAGAGTACGGGCCGTATGAATATCATGACAAAGAAATTTAGTAATTTTGTCTTGTGAAGTAACTAATTTACTTTCAGTAGTATGTTTTATGTCGGTTATGTAAATTTTGAAAAACAATTTCCAACAAAAAAATTATTTTTTTTTACCTCTACATTTGTTTGGATAACAGTAAATAGGGGGTTTCCTGTCTTGTCTTCAAGAAACTAAGAGTATTCAATAATACCACCGTAACTCCTTATTAACATGAGGTCAAGGTCCAGTCCCTCCAGTCCTTTTATCTCAGGCAAACATAACTGGTTTAGGCAATACAAACAGTACTGTCACAGCAAAACTCCACAGTTTTGTATTTTTAATATCAGCTTGGTTTTTAGTCTACGTTATAATTTCGTCCACGTAAGATAAAGTTGAAAGTCTTCACTAGAAGGTACTGCGATAGTTATACATTTTTTTTACTTAAGTGTTTACATTTTATTCTAATAGTTTTTTAAAAGCAATGTCACTTAGTGAGTTTGATAGAATCACGCTGCTTATGATGCGTGGGTATGGATATCTAGTTCGTCCCTATGAATAAACAGCACATTTGTATAATGACACTTTTCTTGATAGACCCCCAATTAGTAAGTCAACAGTGTTTAAGACAGTAAAAAGATTTGAAGAAACTAGAACAGTCAAAGATCGCGAAAGAAGTGGCAGGCCTAAATCGGCAACAAATGAACAAAAAATTCTTTGTATGTACTCCAAACATTTGTTGAAAATCCCAGCACCTCGGCCAGAGTGGCTGCAGAAAGATCTTGATATGAGCCATACCTCAGTGTTGAATGTTTTACACAAAAACAAGTATCACCCTTTTAAAGTAAACCTAACCCAAGAACTTGCAGAGGATGATTTTGATCGAAGGACTGAATTTTGCGAAATAATGATGAGAAAGTGTGACGAAATTCAAAATTTTTTAAGTTCGATATTGTTTTCAGATGAAGCTACATTCTTTGTTAATGGAAAAGTTAATAGGCATAATTGCCGTTACTGGGGCCGACCATAATCCACTCTGGATGATAGAAGGCCACACACAAAGGCCTCAGAAAGTGAATATGTGGGCTGGAATAATAAACAATAACATTGTTGGGACCGTTTGTGATAGATGGAAATCTAACAGGCGAAATTTATTTCAATATGTTGACAAATAACATTTTGCCAGCAGTGCGTGCTCTTCTTGGGGCAAATTTTAATGCAGTATGGTTTCAGCAAGATGTGGAGCACCGCCCCATTACTATTTGCGGAGTGCGCAATCTGTTAGATGAAGTGTTTCCTAACCGTTGGATTGGTCGCAGGTGGGTACCGTAGAGTGGCCGGCTATGTCACCGGATCTTAATCCACTAGATTTCTTTTTGTGGGGCTTCTTAAAAGATAATGTGTATAAAACTAAACCAGCCAACATTGAGGGAGCTTGGACAAATCGTTTATTAGAAGAAGCAAGAAGAATTACACCCAAGATGCTTCAAAATGTGACTGCAGTAAGTTTTTTATAATAGACTAGCTCCATTGCCAACAAGTGTTCGGAGAGCAGTTTGAGCACCTCATTTAAAAGGTATGGTTATTTTTTGTAATACATAGATAATTTTTTTAATTTAATTCTTTTTGGATAACTGTGTTCCATAAAGTGTCATTTTCAGGTCAGAACAGTTTACTGGAGACTGTGAAATTGCGGAGAAATAATAAATTAATCAAACGTTACTTATGAAATTCAACGGCCCGTACTCTGGATAGGGTCAACCTTTTTTAAGTGCGGTTTGCGGTAATGCGTTTCTCTTTACTAGACCTTTAATTTGATACCTAACTCGGCCTATGCTTACATTTAAGATTTTCGTCCGACTCCTCACGGGCCGTCCCCCTGAAAAGATAAAATGTCCCCACTGGTCTCAAAAACTAGGTTCTTAATACAAGTGGTGATGTACAAAATTTAATTTGTATAAGTGAAGCCATACAAAATTAGTGAAAGCGTTTCCATACTTTTTTTCCACCCTGTATATTGGAGTTAATACTAATACAAAACAAGCTCTTAACATAGTTAACCTCAAAGCAATTAAATAGTTATGGTAATATTTATATTTGTATTGGTCAGAATATAATGCCTGTTTTAATTGTTCAAACATACTTCTAAATATAAGTGTAACATGAGTTACCGAAATTTGTTCCAATATTTTGGGTTTGATCTTATGATTTTAATAAATATAAAACTTGCATTTAACTGAGATAACCTTACATTATAAGTTATATAAATCTTTTTATTCAGGAAATTATTATTTGATTTATTAGGCCCACTTCAAGTACACACCAATATGTTGTAAACGTGAGTTACCACTTCAACCTAGTGAAAAAG